>NC_053023.1:477815575-477989874 GCF_003073215.2 Triticum urartu
ATACAAGTTATGGCGATACTCCCAAACTCCCGCCCCAGTACTGGGTGGCGTCGAGGTTATCTCACCAACGAACCGCATAAAAGAGATTTTCGATGTCGGCGTACTAAACTCAGGTATTCCAGAATTGCAACGATAAAATTATGATGACAACACCTCAGAGCTCAACTCCCCGGGACACTTCCACAAAACCCCTGATAGGAGGCACCAAGACAATGTTCTCATCATAAAACCATCGGAACGATTCCAAGATACCCGCGTGATCCTAAAAAAAATTTAGTGAAATTTGAGAAGAGAAGAGTCAAAACTCTACGTCAGGATGCCTTACCAGAGCGATGAGGAGACTGGGAAGTAAAAAGAATTCCTAAACTCTCCGATATATAATTCCTAGATGACTCAAAACATTTTTCTACACACAACTCGGCTGCTAAAACGATCAAGCAATGGGGCTCCTAAGGTCGGGGAAGGCTCTAATACCAACTTGTAACACCCTCGATGCGACTATATCTCCCATGTGTCGAGGCACGGCTTAGAGGCATAATCGCATTGAAGGCATATGTCGCAAGTCAGGCAATCATCACAAACATCCCATGTAATATAGATAATAAAAAGGGATAACATAGTTGGCTTACACTCGCCACGTCAATCAAATACATTAATAACATTACATCATCCAAACACTCATGGCCCGACTACGGCGCCAAAATAAAAGAGAACCCAACATGTGACACGGTCCCAATCTCCCCCAACTGGGCACCACTACTGATCATCAGGAAAGGAAACATAGTAACGTTGAGAATCTTCGTCGAACTCCCACTTGAGCTCAAGCGCGTCTCCTGGAGCGGAATCACTAGGCCCTGCATCTGGTGTAATAGTAATCTGTGAGCCACAGGGATTCAGCAATCTCGTACCCTCGCGATCAAGACTATTTAAGCTTATAGGTTAGGCAAGGTAAATATAAGTGGAGCTGCAACAGGCGACTAGCATATATGGTGGCTAACGTATTCACAAAAGAGAGCGAGAAGAGGAGGCAAAGCGCGGGCGAGAATCTAGAGGACAACCTGCGCAAGCATTACTCCAACACCGTGTCCACTTCCCGGACTCCGCCAAGAAGAGGCCATCACGGTAACTCACACGGTTGATTCATTTTAATTTAAGTTAAGGTTCAAGTTATCTACAACCGGACATTAACAAATTCCCATCTGCCCATAACCGCGGGCACGGCTTTCGAAAGTTCAAATCCCTGCAGGGGAGTCCCAACTTAGCCCATGACAAGCTCTCACGGTCAACGAAGGAATAGACCTCCTCCCAAGACGTTCCGATCAGACTCGTTATCTCGGTTCTTCAAGACACTTCGACAGGTTAAAACAAGACCAACAACACCGCCCGAATGTGCCAACAAATCCCGATAGGAGCTGCACATATCTCTTTCTCAGGGCACACTCAGATGAGCCAGACGTCGGGTAGGCCAGCCCAGAGTTGCCCCTGGTAGCCCCGGACATCGCTCGGTGGGACCAACACTCAGAGGAGCACTGGCCCGGGGGGGTTAAAATAAGATGACCCTTGGGCTCCGGAAACCCAAGGGAAAAGAGGCTAGGTGGCAAATGGTAAAACCAAGGTTGGGCATTGCTGGAAAAGCTTTAATCAAGGTGAACTATCAAGGGGTTCCCATTATAACCCAACCGCGTAAGGAACGCAAAATCCGGGAACATAACACCGATATGACGGAAACTAGGGCGGCAAGAGTGGAACAAAACACTAGGCGAGAGGCCGAGCCTTCCACCCTTTACCAAGTATATAGATGCATTAAGATAACATAGCAATAATGATATCCCAACAAGTAAATAAATGTTCCAACAAGGAACGGCCTCCAATCTTCACCTGCAACTAGCAACGCTATAAGAGGGGCTGAGCAAAGCGGTAACATAGCCAATCAACGGTTTGCTAGGACAAGGTGGGTTAGAGGTTTGACATGGCAATTTGGGTGGCTTGAAAGCAAGTGGTAGGCATCGTAGCATTGGCATAGCAAAAGATCGAGCAATCTAGCATAGCAAAGATAGTAGTGATTTCGACGGTATGATCATCTTGCCTGCAAAGTTGTCAGAGTTGACTGGATCCTCGAAAGCAAACTCAACGGGATCCTCGTTAGCGAACTCGTCTCCCGGCTCTACCCAAACAAGACAAACAAGCAAACGGAACACAATCAACCACGTGCAAGGATCAACCAATATGATGCAAGGATGGTATGCTATGCGGGATGCGATGCGGGATGCATATGCAAGAATTGACAAGGGATGCAATGAACCTGGCCTCAACTTGGGAATACAAGTGTGCCACTGGAAAGATGAGATGAAATCTCTTGAAAACGATATAAAGAACGCCGGAATCGGAGTTACGGTTTGGAAATGGCAAGCGATTCAAATATGACACCGGTCTGCGATTTACAACAAGTAGCCATCTAAATGCAACGAAATGAACATGCTACAGCACTCAAACATGGCATCAGAATACATGGAAGGGATTCATTCAAGATGCTTAACAAAAATCTAGCACTGAGCTACGGCCAATTCATCCATTAACAGGTTCAAACAAGCATGGCAAAAATGCATATGACAAACAGATCTCAGACTTAGTGAAATTAACACTTGTCTGGAATTTCAGACCAAGTAGCACTCTTCGGAGCAACAAAACTACATGCTACAGGACCTGAACATGGCAAAGTAAAGCATGGCATGGAGCTACTCAAAGAGCTTAACAAAATTCCCTTAGTGACCTTGAGCCAAAAGGGATCAGAAAATATACTAACAGGCATGTGAACATAGCAAAAGCATAATCAGTTATCAGACTTAGTGAAAACTGGAGCATGCTGAAAACAGATATCAAGTAGGCATGTTTACGAGCTGGATGCACTCACTACGGTGCAATTCATGATAAGCTAAGCACACATCTATCAAGAACACACAAAATGCAAACTAGACATGGCAAGAACAATAGCATAGCATGCACGGATCAACTTCAACATCATCGGCAAAATTGCGAACAAGTTGACAATCTGCCCAGATTCACAAAGTAGCAAAAGTAGAGCTCGATTGACTCAAGCTAGGGTGCTCCATAATTGCAAACAAAGACATGGATGGATAGAGCACTACAATATTAACAAAACATCCTTACTGATCATCCTCAAAAGAGGCACGGATCGCTCGGAAACAACATGAATATATGACAACATGAGATAAACAGCTCAAGGATTTGGTGGAAATGCTAAGTCCCTGAAATCAGAAATACCAAGTGCCTCACTTGGCAAGCTTGTACTAGGCACCACCCACATCACAAAAATACATGGGTTGCACCTCTGGAGAGATGGCAAAACCCTTAACAAAACATATGTAGAGCATCAGGGCATATCATGCATACAATAATCATGGCAAAAATGACAAAACTCTAAATGGAGTAGCAGATCTGACAAATATCTCAAGTAGCACTCTTCTAATAGCATTTCGGGCGTCAAGATGAACTCAAATGAAAATGATGCAATGGAATGAAATTATGTACTCTCTGAGATGAACATTTTGATATGATATATGCATGAATCGGAGCTACGGATGCAAAGTTGCGAGGCCATGAAGAAGGGCACATGGATCTGGGATTTCAGGACTTCGAAGAAATTAGACCTCGCGGGAAACGGGACAAGGAGGACCCGGGACGAGGAGATCCGGGGAACGGTGCGGGCGTTTGGATCGGGGACCGGTGGATCTGGTCCAACCACCAGATCCGGCCGGCGAGGGAGGAGAACTCCGGCGAGGCGGCGGCTCCGGCGACGATGGGCTCCGGCGAGAGGAGAGGGGCACGTCGGCGAGGAGAGGTGCTCGGGCCGGCCTCGCAACATCGGATGGCGGTGGCGAGCTCGTGCGCGGCGAGGCGTGAAGGCGGCGGGCGGTGGAGGCGGCGCACGGCGGCTCGGGCCGGCTTGCTCCGGCGGCGGCGGCTCGGAGGAGGAGGCGGCGCGCTCAGGCGGCGGGGAGCGGTGCGGGCGGCGGCGCGCTGGGCTGCGGGGGCCGGCCTCGGGCCCCGGCGGGCCTAGCGGCGCGCGGGACGGCGATGTGGGCGCGGGACAGGTGGCGCTCGGCGATTGGTCGGCGGCGGCGGATCGGACGTGTCCGGCCCGGATGGACGTGTCCAGCCGGCGCGGAGAGGAAAAATTAGGGTTTCGGGGAAGAGGGAGATCCGGATTCGGAGGGGTTCTTTAAATAGGCATTGAGGGAGCTAGGAGAGTCCAAATAAGGTGCGGTTTTCGGCCACGCGATCGTGATGGAACGATCTAGATGATGGAGCAGAGTTAGGTGGGTTTTGGGTCAAAATGGAGGGGTGTTGGGCTGCAGCACACACGAGGCCTTTTCGGTCCCTCGGTTAACCTTTGGAGTATCAAACGAAGTCCAAATGGCACGAAACTTGACAGGCGGTCTACCGGTAGTAAACCAAGGCCGCTTGGCAAGTCTTGGTCCAATCCAGAAATGTTTAATCCCCACACACAAAAGAAAGCTAGAAATGACCACCGGAGGAGAACGAAGCGCCGGAATGCAAAACGGACAACGGGGAAAAAGCTCGAATGCATGAGACAAACACGTATGCAAATGCAATGCACAAGATGACATGATATGAGATGCATGACAACGACAACAACACACGGAGACGGAAACCCAAACCCGAGAAAATAAAATAACTTAACGCCGGAAATGGCAAGAGTTGGAGTACAGATTGGGAAAGTTACATCCGGGGCGTTACAACGGGGTCCTGTTCATGCACCCCCACCAAGAACTGTTCATCCAAACCCCCGGCAACGCTCACTATTCTTCCAGAGGCAACACCATGGGGTCCTGTTCATCCACCCCCACCGGGAACTGTTCATCCAACCCCCCCCCCAGAAATGCTCACTGTTCATCCAGAGGCAGCATTTTCCTCTCCCCCGCTTCTACCACGGTTTTTTCTGTCATGGACGGCCCAAAGAATGTCATGCAGCTACGTCTCCGGCCCGCCCAGGATGAAAAGCCCATTTTCTATCATGATTTTTTGTCATAGAAGTAGGACCCCACCACATCTATGATGATACCATGTTTTGTCACAATTATTGTCATAGAAGTGTCATAAGTTTGATAGAAAAAATTTCATTCGGCCCAAAATGTCACGGATGTGTCTTTTTTTGGTAGCGGGAGTCCTCCGCTCGTCACCGAACAGGCGCCTGTCATCATACCGCCGGGGCGCGTACAAACCTCCCCCCGGAGGGGTTGTAGGCACTCGATAGTGGTCATCACAGGGATAATGAGGATCGAACCGTCCATGGCCCCGACCAAGGATCTGGTCTTGGCGGTAACCACGATCTTCACGCCGCAGAGGCGATCTCGGGCTATGTGCCGACTAAACCGTGTCTGCAACCATAGATCTACTATGAATTCTATTACGCGAGTGAGAAATGATGTCTACTACACAACATTCTTCTTGTAGACATTGTTGGGCCTCCAAGTGCAGAGGTTTGTAGGACAGTAGTAAATTTCCCTCAAGTGGATGACCTAAGGTTTATCAATCCATGGGAGGCATAGGATGAAGATGGTCTATCTCAAGCAACCCTGCAACCAAATAACAAAGAGTCTCTTGTGTCCCCAACACACCCAATACAATGGTAAATTGTATAGGTACACTAGTTCGGCGAAGAGATGGTGATACAAGTGCAATATGGATGGTAGATATTGGTTTTTGTAATCTGAAAATATAAAAACAGCAAGGTAGCAAGTGGTAAAAGTGAGCACAAACGGTATTGCAATGCTAGGAAACAAGGCCTAGGGTTCATACTTTCACTAGTGCGAGTTCTCTCAACAATAATAACATAATTGGATCATATAAATATCCCTCAACATGCAATAAAGAGTCACTCCAAAGTCACTAATAGTGGACAACAAACGAAGAGATTATTGTAGGGTACGAAACCACCTCAAAGTTCTCCTTTCTGATCGATCTATTCAAGAGTCCATCGTAAAATAACACGAAGCTATTCTTTCCGTTCAATATATCATAGAGTTCGTACTAGAATGACACCTTAAGACACAAATCAACCAAAACCCTAATGTAACCTAGATACTCCAATGCCACCTCAAGTATCCGTGGGTATGATTATACGATATGCATCACACAATCTCAGATTCATCTATTCAACCAACACAAAGAACTTCAAAGAGTGCCCCAAAGTTTCTATCGGAGAGTCAAGACGAAAACTTGTGCCAACCCCTATCCATAAGTTCACGAGGTCACGGAACTCGCAAGTTGATCACCAAAACATACATCAAGTGGATCACATGATATCCCATTGTCACCACAGATAAGCACGTGCAAGAAATACATCAAGTGTTCTCAAATCCTTAAAGACTCAATCCAATAAGATAACTTCAAAGGGAAAACTCAATTCATCACAAGAGAGTAGAGGGGGAGAAACATCATAAGATCCAGATATAATAGCAAAGCTCGCGATACATCAAGATCGTGCTGACTCAAGAACACGAGAGAGAGAGAGAGAGATCAAACACATAGCTACTGGTACATACCCTCAGCCCCGAGGGAGAACTACTCCCTCCTCGTCATGGAGAGCACCGGGATGATGAAGATGGCCACCGGAGAGGGATTCCCCCCTCCGGCAGGGTGCCGGAACAGGTCTAGATTGGTTTTCGGTGGCTACGGAGGCTTCTGGCGGTGGAACTCCCGATCTAGGTTTCTTTCTGGAAGTTTTGGTTTATATAAGAGGTGATGGAGTCGGGAACAAGGCAGGGGGTCTCTGGGTTGTCGACGAGGCAGGGAGGCGCGCCCCCACCATCGTGAGCAACCTGGGACTCTTCTGGCCCAACTATTTTACTCCATGGCCTTCTTCTGGTCCAAAAATAAGTTCCGTGAAGTTTCGGGTCAATTGGACTCCGTTTGATTTTCCTTTTCTGCGATACTCAAAAACAACAGAAAAACAAAAACTGGCACTAGGCTCTAGGTTAATAGGTTAGTCCCAAAAAATCATATAAAATAGCATATAAATGCATATAAAACATCCAAGGTTGATAATATAATAGCATGGAACAATCAAAAATTATAGATACGTTGGAGACGTATCAAGAAATAGCTAAGTTCTGCTCTCCCGCCGCCCAGAGCAATGCCAGGATCTATTGCGAACCTCTTCCAGCTTTTGAACTGGATGGATGAATTGAATCTTCTATGCGTGCAACTGCTGTAACATTTTGGATTGGAGTACGGTATACCTGACATTCTCCTCAAGGCTCAGTCGGAAACAACTGTCGTAGCCATCGAATGGAAGCTGGAATCTTTTCGCGAGCCCGCTCGTCGAGTGCTTGTTGGAGATTTTCCAGACATGTACACTCAGCAAAGGTGGCCAAGCACACAGCCTCGAAAGCCCGAGCCTCGGAGGTCTCCCCAAGGATAGGGGTCTGGAGCGCCTGGATGTTGCGGCGATGCAGCTCTTCCCTCTGCTCCGCAGTGAGGGCTTGGGGATAGTATTTGTCATGATCACGCGACGGTCGCTGCCGCGATGAAATCCAGGTGGACTGCACTGGGAGTTGACCATGAGGACTTCAGCCGCAGTATCGTTGCTCTCACACTCGAAAAGTGTATCCGAGTGACCAGTTGGTAGTCAAACAATCCGTAGAGGGATTTGTCGGGCTCGATTGCCACAACTTGAGGGGTGGTCGACTAGCGAGCCACCGCGTGCTTCACCCACCATTGGAGCCACGAATGACCAGATTGCTTGCGATGGCGGACGGCGGGGAGCGAAGACACCACGGGAGCCGACCGATACTGGGTCGATGGCTGCCGCAGAAGGACGCCACAGGCACTCGCGCAGAAGTGCGCCGCCCCGCGGATGGGGAGGGCCTCGATGTCGAGGGGGGCTTCTTGGAGCCGGGAAGAGTCGTCAGCGACGAACACGAGCACGTTGAGATGGATCTCGCGGCCCAGAGCCAAACCACCGCCGGAAACCATGTTGATGGAGAACGAAATTTGCAGCCTCACCGGAAGTCGCTCAAATGCCTGCCCCAAAGCGGGCGCCAACTGTCGTGGGAATGAGTCTGACAGTAAGAGTAGGGGGTATGTAGGAGGAGGCAGTGTCCTAGCTACGGTGAGGTTGTACACACGAGTTTACGAGTTCAGGCCCTCTCGGAGGAGGTAATAGCCCTACGTCTCGGTGCCACGGAGACTTGTCGACTGAATATGAGTGGAAGTTACCAGGGGTGCAAACCCTTGTGCCAGAGGAGGGGGTGGCTTATATAGAGTGCGCCAGGCCCCTCACAACCCTCAGTTACACAGGTTTCAATGTGAGTTAAGACTAGAACGTTACTGGTAACGCCTGCTATTTATGATCTTTATGGCAACAGAGTGAATGCCTGGGCGTTGCCATCCTGGGGTGACTTTGGGCCTTCTGTGCTCCAAGTGATTCTTTGTATGGTCGAGTGAGGTTATCATGGTCGAGTGGAATTGGGATCTCCGAGTGGAATCTATCGTCAAGTGGATTGCACTTCAGTGTGGTTTCAGTCGGTATCTTCTATTGAACCTTGTCGGCCTTGGACTCTAAGGTAGTATCCTTGGGTAAGGTGTCTAGGTCAGGCCTAAGACCCTACCCTAGGTACATGTCATCGTCAACATAAGAACAACATTTGCATGGATAAATATGGTATGATGACAGATGGAATATGTGCTGAAAATGGATAGGCAGGGCGTATTCACGTACACAATGTGTAAACTAAGCTAATGGTAGTGCAACAAAGTAGAAGCAATGCAAAGCATCAGTTGCAAGATATGTGTGACCAATATAACCTTGGAAAGTTAGATCAAGCACCTTGATGGGTGAATAAGATAGGGCATCTGCCTCTGACTCCTCCGCTAGGGAGCTACATTGACTTAGGTCTCCCTCTAGCTTAGAATCACTGTTAGGATCATATTCTGAGCATGAATCTGTAGGTGGAGAGCGTTTGCATTGCATTGCATCCATACTTGATTTCAGTCCCTTAATGCCAAGTTTGACAGCCATGGCATTGTTCTGCTTTATTCTTTTCATGTGCGCAAACTCATAATCATTATGATGCTATTTAGTATCTGAGATTCATGAAAACATAAAAAGTAGTCATATAATCTATGGAATGCATTGCGAATTCAACTCGAAGTGTGTCTCCCTACAAACCCCTGCATATGCAAAGTTCACCCCCAAACGTGATGACCAGACGACACATAGAAATACAAACCTCTTATGTCTCTATAACAGGCAGACACACATTTCAAAACTAAAGTAGGAACATTAGAATCATATCAAATTCATATTTGAACAAATAAACTAAGGAATTATGAGTTGCATAATTTTTAGCTTCAAGGGTGGAGTACTGGTAGTGGGACACAAAGCAAGTAGGCAGATTGTATTCCATGTAAAAGATTGTAGTCTATGTAAAAGGTGGAAATGACACTTTCTTTCTATACAATGCAGTTTTCGTTGCCCACATATGGTGGAAGAGATCACACAAAGAAATACTATTCACTCATGTATGTGGTTCCAGTATTTTGAAACAGGGTGGTCCACCCTAAAAGAATATTGACAACAAATATGACAATGCAAACCTAGAGGTAGTGAATCAATAATTACTTGTGAGCTTACTAGGGAAGTATGCATATTTGTAACTACAGTAAGAGACCATCCAAAATCTGAATCAACAAGTTGGTCTAGCACTTATTGTTTGCAACTAATCGACATGAATAATTGGATGTCATATCGAATGAGTAAGAAAGACAAGTAAAATTTTCAACAAACCTGGCTTGCAGTAGTAATCTGGGTCAATGTCACTATGACCAACAATCCAAAATGACTAATGTCTGTTCCTAGGGTAGCAATTTTGAAACCCTATGAACTTTACAGGTACTAAAGATTACTGAAATACATCTGAACCATTAAGCGTAGGTAGCACTCAGTACACAACAAACCCTAATGACAGTCCTGCCTAATGAGTAATGGATCAATTAGAAAATAGGTGATGACGAGTAGTTGCTTAGTGTTGAGGACGTATCTCAGGGTAAATCGGGTTGGCTGAGTGTTTGTTGCACGCCTGAGCCCTGAACGGACTGGGAAGGTAGGCACGGCGGCGCGCCCAGGCAGCGGTGACACTGTTGGGCGAGCGGCTCCTGACCTCCTATTAGTCCAATGTCTCCTCCTAGAGTCATGTCGTCCAAGGACGGCAAGTCGCAAGTGAGGCAGGCGGCTCGAAGAGAGTAGAGATCGGAAGCGCATCAGAACAGAGGGGAATCGGGGCCTGGGCCGACCCAAAATTCCAGGGTGGGTCACGGCCCACCGTGAGCACCCTATAGATACACACCGGAGCGGCGTACATGCATTTTAGAAACTAAATTAGGAACATTTAGCTGACCAATTAAACGACTATGTTTTAATAATATCAGATTCGTATTTGAACAAGTAAGCTTGTTTAGCTTGATGGGTGGAGCAGTACTATTATGACACGAAGCACGTATGTTGACTGTATAGTGATCATAAAAGGGGGAAACCCTAAGCATTTTTTGAGCAAAAGAGGGTTTCCCCTCTGATTTCTATTAAAGAGACCACCACGGAACCAACATGATCAACTAAACCCTAAGCATGATCAATTAAACCCTATTATGACTGTGCCATGGTAGATTTAAAGCTACAAACTGCAGAAATGCTATTTAGCATACATTGTTTGCTTTGAACTAAGAACTAAATTCTAAGAGCTGAAAAGAAAGTACAGTAACAAAGTTACGATCTATTTTCTGGTTGAGATCAAAAAGTTGAGCAGATATGAAGTACCACCTCTCTTGCGGCGCCATGTAGGCATCGAGGGTGCGATGGCTATCGATGGCTATCGTCATGTTTATGAGTGGAGAGACCACTCTGTTAGGTTCTCTAAGGTTGACGAGATGGTGATGGTGCTGGTAGACATCTCTCACCAAGTCCACGGCCTAGTTAGTTATGTGGGGTACATCCCATAGGTCGGTGGAAAGAAATAGTCTGCAGAGTTTAATTAGTGCAACTTTGCTTGTCTGTACTAAGTACTATTATTCAATACTTGATTTGTGTGTGTGAACCCTGTATTGTTTAGTACTGCCGCTTTTGTTGTGTGGTGAGTCCTGATAACTATCTATGTTATTGTCTATCCACTCAATTCAGTCTGTATACTTTGAAGTATCCAGATCATCTTTTTGTGAGGACGGTTTATCAATTATGGTTACACTCCAATATATGTATGCATTGCAGGGTTTATCGCACCCACCAGGATTTCTAGTCCCATGGATGTTCGGTCCATACAATTTGTCACGACCTTTGGATTGTCTTGCTTGTGGGACTAAGCGGGGGGCCTACATGTGTAACATCCCAAATTTTCAATTTGGAATGTTATACATTAGATCATCAATGCATATCATATTTTATTTGCATTTTGGTTGATCCTAGAAATTCTACGCAACTCAATGACCCACGGAGAGAGTTGGGGATTTCGTTATTTTCATATTTGAGTTTTCTCAAATTTTGAGAATAGGATCATTTGATTTTATTTATTTTATTATCAATTATTTCTATTACAAAAATATGAGAGAGGGAATAAAATGACTTTCCCAAAATAAAGAAATATTGAGGATTTAACAATAAAATCAAATAAGATTTTATTTCGGAGTTTTTCGGTGTTTTATTTGAATTTAGGGAAAAATGCGTTTTTCAAAATTGCATTTAGGTCCCAAATAAATGTTCACCTTGTGAGGCTTGATTTTAGAAGCCCGTGAAAATTTATTTCGGAATTTTTGGAGTCCGTTTAGTATTTCTTTTTATTTTTCTTTCGAGCGGAATAATTTAAAAAAAATCGAACCGACCTAACGGGCCGTGTCCGACTAGGACTCTGGCCCGACTAGGCAATGTAAGCCGGCCCAGCCCCCCCAGGAGGAAACCCTAGCCGCTAGCCCCGCCCGCCCTCGATCCCCGCGCAGCCGCCACGCGCCACCGCCGCCGCCGACGCCGGACGCCGTCATCGCCGCCGAGGTTCGCCGCCGCCTCGACTTCCGTGCCAACGTTTAAAAAAAATCGGTTTTCGTCGGGTTTTTTTTAGTTTCAGTTTTTTTAAATAGATCGGTTTTTCCAGTTTATTTAAATAGCGAGCGTTCGTCCGTTCGTTCGTTCTAGCGAGCGTTCATCGTTTTTCTTTTTCTCGGATTAAATCCGCGATTTTTCTGATCGCAATTCCTGATCCGATTTTCGTTTTAGTGTAACTTTTCGCTCGTTTATCGGAATCAGGCGATTCAAGCGCCTAGGGATTCGTCTCGAAACCCTCTATCCGTTTAACCAACTTAAACAAGATTTTGCTACTGTAAAATTTGCCCTAGATCCAGATTACTATAACGGAGTTGTTTTCTTTCGCCCTTTGACTTTCGTCACTTCGTTTGATTTGATTCTTTTTGCAAACCGGAGTTCTTAAGTTGAACCTTCTGGTTAGATCTCTTATTTGAGTTTTGCCTGTGCATTAGATGAGTACTTATTGTATGCTTCTTTGTTTGCGATAGAGTATCCAGAGTGCACCGCCTGTTACTTCGAATCGCTAGGTTTCCCGGATCATCAGCAAGGCAAGTAACACTTTGATCATACCTTTTCTACTACCCAGTTTTATTGCATTAGATCAATCCTCACACATTGCATGATTAGGATCTAATTAAATTGTGGGATGGGAAGTAGTTGAGGTAGTACCTATTACCTATTTATTATCAAACCTTTGGGAGTTACTTCTACGTTTGCTTATCATGCCATGCTATGCTAGTAGACGTGGATTGGGTGAGTGATATCCATGACAGATGTGAGATTGTTAATTAATGGTTTATCTAAGGTGGCAACTTAAATACACATCTGGGTGGATTGAGGCACCTGGGTATTCCAGGACTTGCCTGTTTTCTTTTGGACCGCCACCCAGGCTCAAAGGGATCATGAGACTATTCATACTAGAAACATCTGTGTGCAGCCACAAGCTATTATGGGCTCTAGCATAGTTGACTAAGTTGTGCGAACTCTTACAGTGGTAGACTAGAAGATGTAGGGGATGTAGGTGGTACGGTCTACCCGATCGTAAGGTGCTAGCGCTTTTGAAAGACTATGTCTCGGTCATCCGTCTTCTCAAACACCATGTAGTGCGAGAAACCAAACGGAGGCGATCGAGTCTTGTGGGGAAAAGTGCGCAAACCTCTGCAGAGTGTAATAAACTAATCATGATTAGCCGTGTCCCCGGTTATGGACATCTTGAGTATCTAGTACCTAGATTATCTTGTGAATCTCAACAGTTACTCTAAATTAATTTTGTTGGGTTATGTTTTAATGATGATACTTAATTGGGATTGAGAATGTTGTCAACCATTCTCAATGTTTAACAACTACCATGATAGTTAAATAAATTTATTCCTTTGAAGTAGGGAAAAATTGGCTTTACGCAAAACTGTAATCATAGAGCTTTCCACCAGCCAAATATGCATATAGTATAGCTGTTACATTCCGTTACTCTCTATGTGTTACATTGCCAGCATATTCCATGTGCTGACCCGTTTTCGGGCTGCAACGTTAATGTTGCAGACTTTTCAAACGACGATTAAGGAGTTTTAGGTCATGGTTCTATACTCAGTGATGCCATTGGAGTTGATGGACTCACTTATCTTCCAAGCCTTCTGCCGTTATCGTTATTAGATGGCCTTAAGCCATATTTATTGTAATAAGTTCTCTTTTGAGACACTCGATGTAATAAGTGTGTGATTGCTACTCTGCTATAAATCCTCCGAGTACTGTGTGGTGTCAGCATTACTGATCCAGGGATGACAGCGGAGCACAGAGATCAGACTGTTTGAGGTCTGGTCGCTACAAAGATGGTATCAGAGCACACGCTGACTGTAGGACACGACCACTAAGCTAAAAGATCTAGATCACTATTCACTCTCTTCTCTTCTAACTTCTCATCTTTTCTACTCTTTAGGATGGCGGATGCAAGGAACAAGTTCACAAAACCGGATGAAGATACACCCTTTGGACGACACTTGAAGGAAGTCACTAGATACCTTAACATAGGAGTACCAAGCTTCACGGGAACCTACAATGCCACTTTACCTGAAGAAGAGCGCTGGATGATTCAAGTTCAAGTTCCAGGAAGGACGTTCATGCCAGTCACTGAGCCCATAGAGTTTTCATTTGATGCACCAACTTGGAGTCTAGGAAAGAGCATGGCCGCTCACATCGCCATGGGACGCATTGGGGAAGTCTACCGCAAGGATCTCAAGGATACTATCTACCAGATTTGTGGGTGCCGAGATGAACACTGGGAGATGATCAGCACCAGGAAGGATAGATCAATTGCAGCTTTTATCCAGGAATTAAACAAGCACATTCGACGACAGGAGAACCAGATGTGTGCCGACATGATAGATCTGAAGAAGGCTAAGACTAGAATCAAGGAACTGGAGGAAGAACTCAAGGCTACACGTGAAGATTATGAAGAAGAAATTGAAGTATTGGTGGAGAAGAATGACGACCTGATCAAGAAGATTGGAATATTTATGGGAGGCCCTACACCAGTAGATGAAGACGAAGAACCCAAGGAGATTAGCCCGGAAGACTACATCATCATCGACGGCACCGACTCGGAACCAAACAGTAGCGATGATGACTATGTTGATGAAGCTGGAGCAGATATCATGGAGTCAACGACCGAAGAATATTTCTAGTAGACCACCTCCTCAGTAGTAGTAGTAGTCCACCATGTAAATATAGTAGTCCGAGCACTTTTGCGATAGTTAGATCGATTGTATGCCTTTGTTTGATTGATTGAAGTGAATTATTTGCTTTTGCCTCATGTGCATATGGGTAGTGTTTTCTCTTTAGACCCCCTCTATTCTTATATCTCATCTTTTCTAAACCCACAGATGCCTCCGAGACGTGACCCCGGATTTGCCTTTCCACTGGAGCTCACCCAGTTGATCCAGCAGCAGAACATATTGATGCAGTTGCTAGTCCAGAATCAGAATCAGGGGAACAACAACAACAACCCACCACCACCACTACTTGTTGACCACTTAGCCTGTTTTCTTAGGCTGAATCCATCGGTGTTTTCCAGTAGCACTGAGCCGATAGTAGCAGATGATTGGCTCCGCAAGACACATAGGGAGTTGACCACAGCAGGATGCACAGATGCGGAGAAGGTGAAGTTTGCCGCACATCAGTTAGAAGGACCCGCAGCATCATGGTGGGAGAATTTCACAGCCACTTTCCCAGTCGACACTATCACATGGGACCAATTTCAGCAGGCCTTTCGTACTGCCCATGTTTCAGCAGGAGCTATGGCCATGAAGAAGCGTGAGTTTCGTAACTTGCGCCAAGGAGGAAGGACAGTTGGCCAGTATGTGGAGGAATTTAGTAAGTTAGCACGTTATGCCCCGGATGACGTTGCTACAGATGCAGCTAAGCAAGAGAAGTTTCTGGAAGGACTGAATGATGAGTTGAGCATGCAGTTGATGGTAGCCACCTTAAACAACTACCAGGAGTTGGTAGATCGTGCTCTTATGATTGAAGGGAAGCAGCAGCAAATTGAGAATCGCAAGAGGAAGTATGGACAAGGAAAGTACAATTCAGGAGCTCAGCAGAAGCCACGTTTTACCCCTAGACCGGGAGGACATTTTCAGCATACCCATGGAGGAGGTAGCTCGCACAATCACAATGGCACCAAAAATGGTAATGGCAATGGAGGAAGCAACGGCCAGAACCGCACCAACCCCTCAACCCCAGCCAAGAAGGACCTAAGCCAAGTCACTTGTTTTAAGTGTCAGAAGACCGGACATTATGCCAATGAATGTCCTAAATTACAAAATGGAATTAGCAACGGAAGTTCTGGGAAGAAACTGAACCCTTTCAACAGGGGACAGGTGAACCACGTTAGCGTGGAGGAGGTTGAAGCTCAGCCCGATGCAGTAATAGGTAAGTTTTTAGTTAAGTCATTTACTGCACTCGTTCTTTTTGATACTGGCGCATCGCATTCATACATCTCAAGGGGGTTTGTGGATAAGTATAACCTACCAAACCAAGCCCTTAGGTCACCCATGTTAGTAACCTCGCCCGAAGCAGAGTATGTGGCTAGTCTATGGTGTGATCGGTTACCATTAAGGATTGGTAACTATGTTTTCCCTCAGACCTAATAGTATTGGAATCTCAAGGATTGGATGTGATATTAGGCATGGATTGGTTATCAAAGTATGAAGGGAATATAGAATGTGCTAGTAAGTCAATTTTGCTTACCACCCCAGAAGGGAGAAGGATCAAGTATGTATCCCGGCATGTGCCAAAGAGGACCCAAGTAAATTGCCTAACAGGAGTTGTGCAGGAGGAAGTACCAGTGGTAAGGGATTTCCCTGATGTATTTCCAGAAGAGTTGCCAGGCATGCCACCGGATAGAGATATTGAGTTCTTGATTGAGCTATTGCCAGGCACAGGGCCAATATCAAAGAGACCATATAGGATGCCAGCAAAGGATTTGGTGGAAATTAAGAAGCAGATTAAGGAGTTACTAGATAAGGGATATATTCGCCCAAGTTCTTCACCTTGGGGATCGCCGGTACTTCTAATGGAGAAGAAGGATGGATCGTTAAGGATGGTTGTTGATTATCGAGGATTGAATGAAGTAACGATCAAGAACAAGTACCCATTACCAATGATCAACGATCTGTTTGATCGATTGCAAGGAGCTAAGGTATTTTCCAAGATTGATCTGCGATCAGGATACCACCAGTTGAAGATTCGAGAACAGGATATTCCGAAGATAGCTTTTACTACCAGATATGGGCTGTATGAGTATAACGTTATGTCATTTGGTCTGACTAACGCACCTGCCTATTTTATGAACATGATGAACAAAGTGTTTATGGAGTTTTTGGATAAGTTCGTCGTAGTGTTCATTGATGATATCCTGGTTTATTCGAAAAATGAGGAGGAGCATAAGGAACATTTGTGTTTGGTACTTGGAAAGCTCAGAGAACATCAATTATATGCCAAGTTCAGCAAATGTGAGTTTTGGTTGAAGAAAGTAGGATTCCTCGGACATGTTATATCTGGTGAAGGTATAGCAGTAGATCCTGCTAAAGTTGAAACCGTGACCAAGTGGGAAGCCCCCACAACAGTTGGAGAGATCCGGAGTTTTCTTGGACTTGCAGGATACTACCGGAGATTTATTGAGAATTTCTCAAAGATTGCGAAGCCTATGACAGAGTTATTAAAAAGGATACCAAGTTCATATGGATAGAGGAGTGTGAGGCTAGTTTCCAGGAGTTGAAGAAATGTTTGGTTACTTCGCCAGTGTTGATTTTGCCAGACCAGACCAAAGATTATGAGGTGTACTGCGACGCTTCATGTCGAGGACTTGGAGCAGTGCTTATGCAGGAAGGGAGAGTTGTTTCATATGCCTCAAGACAACTGAAGCCTCATGAGTTGAATTATGCCATGCATGATTTGGAGTTAGCAGCCGTAGTGCATGCTTTGAAAACATGGAGACATTTTCTCATTGGTAATCATTGTGAGGTGTACACGGATCATAAAAGTTTGAACTACATTTTCACCCAGAAGGAATTAAATCTCAGACAAAGGAGATGGTTGGAGCTTATCAAAGATTATGATATGAAATTGCATTATCACCCCGGAAAGGCTAATGTAGTAGCTGACGCATTAAGCCGTAAGAGCCATGTCAATACATTAATGACAGGAGAAATACCCAAGGAGTTAGCAGAAAATCTTCGTGAACTATGTTTGGAAATAGTTCCGAGAGGCTATGTAGCAGCATTGGAGATTCAGTCAACTTTGATGGATAGAATCAGAGAAGCTCAGAAAACTGACAAAGAGATTGCCGCTATAAAGGAGAAACTGAGCAAAGGAAAAGCTAAAGGATTTCGTGAGGATGAACACGACACCCTATGGTTTGAAGACCGCGTTTACGTGCCCAATGACCCGGAGATCAGGAAGTTGATTTTGCAAGAGGCACACAATTCACCATATTCAATTCATCCAGGAAATACCAAGATGTATCTGGATTTGAAGGATATTTTCTGGTGGACCGGAATGAAGAAGGATATTGCGGAGTATGTAGCAGCTTGTGATGTATGTCAAAGAGTAAAGGCAGAGCATCAGAAGCCAGCAGGATTGTTACAACCATTGCCGATACCCGAATGGAAGTGGGATAAGCTAGGCATGGATTTTATCACGGGATTGCCCAGGACTCGTTCAGGCTATGACTCAATTTGGGTTGTAGTTGATCGATTGAAGAAAGTAGCTCATTTCATCCCAGTAAAGACCACTTACACCAGTGCTAAGTTGGCAAAGATATACATGACCAGGATCGTATGTCTTCATGGAGTTCCAAGGAGTATCGTATCAGATAGAGGAACCCAGTTTACCTCAAAGTTTTGGAAGCAGTTGCATGAAACTTTGGGTACCAGGCTAGAATTCAGCACAGCTTTTCATCCACAGACAGATGGACAGACCAAGAGGGTAAATCAGATTTTGGAGGATATGCTGAGAGCTTGTGCGCTAGATTATGGATCTAGTTGGGATGACAATTTGCCATATGCAGAGTTCTCTTAAAACAACAGTTACCAAACCAGTTTAAAGATGGCCCCTTTCAAAGCCTTGTACTGAAGGAGGTGCAGGACACCGTTGTCATGGGACGAAGTTGGAGACCGTCAGTTGTTTGGTCCTGACTTGATTAAAGAGTCTGAACAGAAGGTGAAGTTGATTCGCGATAGGCTCAAGGTAGCCCAGTCTAGACAGAAAAGTTATGCAGATTCTAAACTCAAGGAGACAGTTTACGAAGTTGGAGATAGAACTTATCTTCGAGTATCTCCACTTCGGGGAACAAAGCGTTTTGGAGTTAAAGGGAAGTTAGCGCCACGATTTGTAGGACCATATCGAGTTTTGGAACGTATGGGGGAAGTGGCCTACAAGCTGGAATTGCCCGAAGGATTGTCAGGAGTTCATGATGTGTTCCACGTTTCTCAGCTGAAGAAGTGTCACGCGGAGATGGCTGACATACCGTTGAGAGATACAGTGCCTTTGGAAACTATTCAGTTGGATAACGATTTGACCTACGAGGAGAAGCCAGTTAAGATTCTCGAGTTTGCCAACCGAGTTACTCGCAGCAAGGTTATCAAGTTTTGCAAAGTTCAGTGGAGCCACCACTCAGAGGATGAAGCCACCTGGGAGCGAGAGGAAGATTTGTTCAAGGACCACCCTCACCTATTTTCTAGCCAACCCGAATCTCGAGGGCGATATTCATCTTAAGGGGGGTAGGTATGTAACATCCCAAATTTTCAATTTGGAATGTTATACATTAGATCATCAATTCATGTCATATTTTATTTGCATTTTGGTTGATCCTAGAAATTCTACGCAACTCAATGACCCACGGAGAGAGTTGGGGATTTCGTTATTTTCATATTTGAGTTTTCTCAAATTTTGAGAACAGGATCATTTGATTTTATTTATTTTATCATCAATTATTTCTATTACAAAAATATGAGAGAGGGAATAAAATGACTTTCCCAAAATAAATAAATATTGAGGATTTAATAATAAAATCAAATAAGATTTTATTTCGGAGTTTTTCGGTGTTTTATTTGAATTTAGGAAAAAAATGTGTTTTTCAAAATTGCATTTAGGTCCCAAATAAATGTTCACCATGTGAGGCTTGATTTTAGAAGCCCGTGAAAATTTATTTCGGAATTTTTGGAGTCCGTTTAGTATTTCTTTTTATTTTTCTTCCGAGCAGAATAATTTAAAAAAAATCGAACCGACCTAAAGGGCCGTTTCCGACTAGGACTCTGGCCCGACTAGGCAATATAAGCCGGCCCAGCCCCCCCGGGAGGAAACCCTAGCCGCCAGCCCCGCCCGACCTCGATCCCTGCGCCGCCGCCACGCGCCACCGCTGCCCGCGCCGCCCCGCCGCGCCGCCGCCCCGCCGACGCTGGACGCCGTCGCCGCCGCCGAGGTTCACCGCCGCCTCGACTTCCGTGCCAACGTTTTAAAAAAAATCGGTTTTCGTCGGGGTTTTTTTTAGTTTCGGTTTTTTTTAAAATAGATCGGTTTTTCTGGTTTATTTAAATAGCGAGCGTTCGTCCATTCGTTCGTTCTAGCGAGCGTTCGTTGTTTTTATTTTTCTCGGATCAAATCCGCGATTTTCTGATCGCGATTCCTGATCCGATTTTCGTTTTAGTGTAACTTTTCGCTCGTTTATCGGAATGAGGCGATTCAAGCGCCTAGGGATTCGTCTCGAAACCCTCTATCCGTTTAACCAACTTAAACAAGATTTTGCTACTGTAAAATTTTCCCTAGATCCAGATTACTAGAACGGAGTTGTTTTCTTTCGCCGTTTGACTTTCGTCGCTTCGTTCGATTTGATTCTTTTTGCAAACCGGAGTTCTTAAGTTGAACCTTCTGGTTAGATCTCTTATTTGAGTTTTTCCTGTGCATTAGATGAGTACTTATTGTATGCTTGTTTGTTTGCGATAGAGTATCCGGAGTGCGCCGCCTGTTACTTCGAATCGCTAGGTTTCCCGGATCATCAGCAAGGCAAGTAACACTTTGATCATACCTTTTCTACTACCCAGTTTTATTGCATTAGATCAATCCTCACACATTGCATGATTAGGATCTAATTAAATTGTGGGATGGGAATTAGTTGAGGTAGTACCTATTACCTGTTTATTATCAAACCTTTGGGAGTTACTTCTACATTTGCTTATCATGCCATGCTATGCTAGTAGACGTGGATTGGGTGAGTGCTATCCATGACAGATGTGAGATTGTTAATTAATGGTTTATCTAAGGTGGCAACTTAAATACACATCTGGGTGGATTGAGGCACCTGGGTATTCCAGGACTTGCCTGTTTTCTTTTGGACCGCCACCCAGGCTCAAAGGGATCATGAGACTATTCATACTAGAAACTTCCGTGTGCAGCCACAAGCTATTATGGGCTCTAGAATAGTTGACTAAGTTGTGCGAACTCTTACAGTGGTAGACTAGCAGATGTAGGGGATGTAGGTGTACCGGTCTACCCGATCGTAAGGTGCTAGCACTTCTGAAAGACTATGTCTCGGTCATCCGTCATCTCAAACACCATGTAGTGCGAGAAACCAAACGGAGGCGACCGAGTCTTATGGGGAAAAGTGCGCAAACCTCTGCAGAGTGTAATAAACTAATCATTATTAGCCGTGTCCCCAGTTATGGACATCTTGAGTATCTAGTACCTGGATTATCATGTGAATCTCAACATGTTACTCTAAATTAATTTTGTTGGATTATGTTTTAATGATGATACTTAATTGGGATTGAGAATGCTATCAACCATTCTCAATGTTTAACAACTACCATGATAGTTAAATAAATTTATTCCATTGAAGTAGGGAAAAATTGGCTTTACGCAAAACTGTAACCATAGAGCTTTCCACCAGCCAAATATGCATATAGTATAGCTGTTACATTCCGTTACTCTCTATGTGTTACATTGCCAGCATATTCCATGTGCTGACCCATTTTCGGGCTGCAACGTTAATGTTGCAGACTTTTCAGACGACGATTAAGGAGTTTTAGGTCGTGGTTCTATACTCAGTGATGCCGTTGGAGTTGATGGACTCACTTATCTTCCAAGCCTTCCGCTGTTATCGTTATTTAGATGGCCTTAAGCCATATTTATTGTAATAAGTTCTCTTTTGAGACACTCGATGTAATAAGTGTGTGATTGCTACTCTGCTATAAATCCTCCGAGTACTGTGTGGTGTCAGCATTACTGATCCAGGGATGACACCGGAGCACAGAGATCAGACTGTTTGAGGTCTGGTCGCTACAACATGCCACGCGTAATTGGATGATCAATCTTTTGTTTAGAACTTGAACATAGTGATTTCCTGGTAAGGATTCACTTGTGCCACATCAAGTAAATCTTATTGATTTCCTATCTAAATCTTATGGATTTAATGTCATGTTTTCTTACTTTTGCTGCAATTTTACGATGCAGGTTTTGCCATGTGACATTCATCACAGAATAAACCGTTTGGGTTGCTCTATGATGGTTATTTTTGCAGGTTTCACTTCTTATGTCGTGTCAGTAATGAAGGCACTGTCCATCACTTATATTACTAGACACAATTAGATCAGTCTGTTGTCTGAGTACAATCTGAAGCCCTATGATGAACTGCAGTTTGGTTTAACAAACACTCCACAATTAGTCCTTCTCGTGTTTAAAAGAAATGAAGAAAAATACTGGATCATGGTCACGGAGCCTAGTCAAGTTAGAAAGCTGGTCATAGCAGACCAGAGATGATCGTTGCTGTCTCGCACATCGGTACCACCTTCAGCAACAGATCGAACACTGGCACCTTCTCTGACGGCACTTGCTCTATCACTGACAATGGCAACATCTCAGTCTGATCCACCTGAGGATTGGGCACCGACCGCGTTAGTGGATCAGGCTGATCTACCGGAGGATCGGGCATCAACACCGGCACCTGCTCTGACACCGGCACCAGCTCCACAAGGAGCACCATCTTCGGCAGCAGGAGCACTACTAGTCGCACCGGCATGGGCACCAGCAACGTCTCTGGCACCTCCACCAACACTTGAAGTTGCACTTGCATCTGCTCTGACCCGTGCAGCGGCAATGAAACCAGCTATTGCACTGGCAACATACTGGGCTGCAGTTTGCACTGCATATACCAAAGTTGTAACATCCCAAATTTTCAATTTGGAATGTTATGCATTAGATCATCATGCATATCATATTTTCTTGCATTTTGGTCGATCCTAGAAATTTCACGCAACTCAAGGACCTTCGGAGAGAGTTGGAGATTTCGTTATTTTCATATTTGAGAGTTTTCTCTAATTTGAAAAGAGGATCATTTGATTTATTTATTTCATCTTCAATAATTTTTCCGATATCAAAAATATAAGAGAGGGAATAATATGACTTTCCCAAATTTAGGAAAAAATGAAGATTTAATGAATAAGTCAAATTTTGGTTTGCCGGAGTTTATTTGCATTTCTTTTGGATAGGGAAAAATGCGCGTTTTCGAAAATTGCATTTTAGGCCCGGAGAAAAGTTCATTTTCTTCGACTCATTTTTAGGAGTCGGGAAAATTTACTTTAGATTTTTTTGAGTTCGTTTAGATTTTCTTTTCTGTGTTTTTCTGCGCGCGAAACCGATTAAAAAAAAATCTTGCAGCGCCCTGGGCCAAGGCCCAGCCAACAGCCGGCCGGCCAGGCCATCGCCCGCGCCACGCGCGCCAGGCGCCAGGAGGCCGCCGCCGCCGCCCCTTTTGGAGTCCTAGTAGGACTTTAGTCCTACCCCGTTTCCTCTTTTTCTTTCCTATTCCTACTCTATTTCTTGTCCCCTACCCCAAGAAAACCCCTCCCCTCACCAATATAAATACCCCTCTACCCCCCTCTCCTCACATCAAAAACCCAAGCCTCTCTCCTCCTAAGCCGCAGCAAGCAGCAGCGCGCAGCCCCAAGCCGCCGCCGCCCTTAGCCGCCGCCGCCTAGCCGCCGCCGCCTAGTAGCCGCCGCCGCCCGGAGCCCGCCTCCCGAGGTAGCCGCGCCTCTCTTTTTCTTCCCCGGTGCGGTTTTTCATAAAAGAACCGTTCCGTTTTCTCTCCGATTCTTTTATTTTTCTTCCGGTTTTTGTTTCAGTTTTCTTCCGAAACCCTAGATTGGTTTTCTGTTTCTTCTTCGGTTTCTTTTCCGAAAACCCTAGATCGGTTTTCGTTCTTCTATCGGACCGTTCGTCCAAACGAACGTGATCACCGATTGTTCCCGGTTAACGACGTCCGTTCGTTTAACCGTTCGTCTCTTTCTTTTCGTCGGATTTATTCCGCGATCGTGATCTCAGATCTGATCTTCGTTCTAGTCTTTCTTCTCGCTCGTTTATCGGAATCAGGTGATTCAAGCGCTTGGAGTTTCGTTTCGAAACCGCCGTTCCATCTAATCAACTTAAACAAGTTTTTTCCCCGGTAAAATTTGACCTAGTTTCAGCTTGCTAGAACCGAGTTGTTTTCTTCCGCCGTTTGTTTTCCGTTTCTTTGTTCGGTTCGTTCTTTCTTTGCAACCAGAGTTCTTAATTTGAACTTTCTGGTTCGTTCTCTTGTTCGAGTTTTACCTGTGCATTAGATGAGTACTTATTGTGTGCTTGTTGTTTGTCTGAGATAGATCACCCGGATTGCGCCGCTTGTTACTTCGAAACCCTAGGTCTCGCGGATCATCAGCAAGGCAAGTAACACTTTGATCATACCTTTTCTACAAGCCATGTTTTATTGCATTAGATCAATCCTCACACATTGCATGATTAGGATCTAATTAAATTGTGGGATGGGAAGTAGAAGAGGTAGTACCTATTACCTGTTTATTATGAAACCTTTGGGAGTTACTTCTACGTTTGCTTTTATGCCATGCTATGCTAGTAGACGTGGATTGGGTGAGTGATATCCATGACAGATGTGAGTATTGTTAATTAATGGTTTATCTAAGGTGGCAACTTAAATACACATCTGGGTGGATTGAGGCACCTGATGTCTATCAGGACTTACCTGTTTTTTTTGGACCGCCACCCAGGCTCAAAGGGATCATAAGATCTTTCATGCTAGAAACTTCCGTGTGCAGCCACAAACCATTATGGGCTCTGGCATAGTTGACTAAGTTGTGCGAACTCTTAGAGTGGTAGACTAGCAGATGTAGGGGATGTAGGTGTACCGGTCTACCCGATCGTAAGGTGCTAGCGCTTCTGAAAGACTATGTCTCGGTCATCCGTCTTCTCAAACACCCTGTAGTGCGAGAAACCACATGGAGGCGATCGAGTCTTGTGGGGAAAAGTGCGCAAACCTCTGCAGAGTGTAAAAACTAATCATGATTAGCCGTGTCCCCGGTTATGGACATCTTGAGTATCTAGTACTTGAATATCATGTGAATCTCATCATGTTACTTCTAATTAATGTTGTTGGGTTTTAATTGTTCACTTAATTGGGATCGGAATGCTGTCAACCATTCTCGATGTTTCACAACCACCATGATAGTTAAATAAATTTATTCCTTTGCAGTAGGGAAAAATTGGCTTTACGCAAAAACTGTAACCATAGAGCTTTCCACCAGCCATATATGCATATAGTATAGCTGTTTCATTCCATTACTCTCTATGTGTTACATTGCCAGCATATTCCATGTGCTGACCCGTTTTCAGGCTGCAACTTCTCATGTTGCAGACTTTTCAGACGACGAGTAAGGTGCTTTTAGGTCGTGGTTCTATACTCAGTGATGCCGTTGGAGTTGATGGACCCATTTATCTTCCAAGTCTTCCGCTGTTATCGACACTAGATGGCCTTAAGCCATATTTATTGTAATAAGCTCTCTTTTGAGACAACGATGTAATAAGTGTGTGATTGCCACTCTGCTATAAATCCTTCGATGTACTGTGTGGTGTCAGCATTACTGATCCAGGGATGACACCTGAGCACAGAGCGCTTGATCCATTCGGGTCGGGTCGCGACAAAAGTCCTTACAGAAAACGACATCTCCACCTTCTTGGTAAGCATTGGCCGCCCAAGTGCTTCATTGTTTTTTCTATCCACATTGTTTCACATGATTCACTGTGTTGATCTAATTGTTTGTGTATGTCTTCTTATTTGCAAACAGAGAATTCCTAGAGCAACGAGGGAGTTGTTCAACAATCCGGGTGACCGTGGCCATGTTTCTCTTACCATGCGCAGCCTTGGTGTGAATGAACATGCTCAATATACCACAAGTACAAAGGATGGTCGCATGATGATTGATGCTAAAGGATTGTCAAGGTTCAAATCTAAATCAAATCTTGCGGTAGGGGATAATGTCAAAATCAAACTTTCTCGGCAAGGAGAGCCGGTCCAAATCAACTTCTAAATTCTTCAGTAGCAGCACACAACTGCCGAACTGATCTATTCTCCGAGAGATTTTGATGTAATAATATGGCATTGTGAAACAAGTGTCAGGTGTGTATATACGACAGTATTATTTATCATGTATGATATCGTTGATAGAATTGCAACTCTGATTGCTGGTTAGGAACTGTCAATCGATTTCATTCTAATAGTTGTCGTGCTTTATTCAATTTTCTGTATTTGCCTTGCGACAGCATCTAAAACCAGCGTCGTACCAATCGCTTGCAATATGAAATGCGCTGAGTTAGAACACATGGGCCCCCAAACATGCAGGCCCACCAGCCTGTGGCCCAAAGTCCAGAACCATGAGCCTGTCTGAGTATTATATTCTCAACTGAACCCCCATATTATGTTATATATATTCCCCTTGATTTTTCTTACGTATAACGTTGTGATATAAAAGATTTTTATATTTCTTTACAGAGGGGGTATCTCTTTGTCAAAAATATATTTATGTGTAACTAGTTACTCCTGCCTTTCTATTTCCTTTCGCTGATATGTGGGGCATCCGGCAACGGGGTCCACATGCCATGCACCAAATTAGAGTGCACAACTGCACAGTAATGCCCAATGAGCTGTCAAATCACAAAACCCCCCACCTTTCCATCTTTAGCAGTAAGCTAGACAGACAAAGCAACAATATTTCACTGGGCCTGAATCCCCTTCTCCCTCGTTTGCTTGTTCAGAGAAAAACCCCTCTCCGTGATTACATAGGGTTTTCTCATGGAGAACCAGGTACGAATTCTTCATCCATCCCTGATAAATCCAAGTCCCTTGGTCGAGGGTAATCCTAGGATGGCAGCCGCCGCCGTTCAAACATTTTTTCCTACTAAATCTAGTGTGTTTCATTTGCAGTGCCCAAAGTGCGAGGACCCTACAGGTTTATGTGCCCTCGGTGAGACACCACACTTGTTCCTTCTCATCCTAACACAGGACTTTAAAATGCGCACAATATGTTCGTAGAATCCTCTTTCCTGTCCGGGAGGGTGGGGGTTTTCGAACATGATGTCGACTAATTTGGAAATTTGGATTGCTATATTTGGATAAAATGTACTAGTACCATGGTCAACACTGACCTTAAGGAGGAAATTATTTCTAGATTTGGATAGCGAATACATTATGTTCTCATATTATTTTTCCTGCAGTGCATTCCTGGATCTGCCAGAACACATGTACTCAAGATGGTCGGCCTTGCCATAACTGAATACACCAGTTTAATGGTCACATTGAACACAAGCCATGGATATAAGTTCTGAGTTGGGTTCATGAACCAAGAAGATTGCTGCTTTTTTATGGCTGAACTTGGATAAACTTTCTCAAGTGTTACGGACTGAAAGTTGGTGCACGAATGTTGATGGAAATAGCAGAACCTGGTCTCATCTTCACTGTGATGTTCCACCCTAACGTCGTTCCAGTAGTTCATCCATGTTAGCTTTGTATCTGGTTCTTACTTGTGGCCACGATTACTACTTAATCCACCTATTCTGTCTAACTAATCACAATTTAACTTTAGAAGTAGCAACGATTTGTGATTCCCTTCTCTCAGGAAGATGCTACTTCTAACTAATATTTCTTATAATTGGTGGCACGTGTAGGTTATTTCAAAGTTAAGCACGCTACTCGTTTCTTATTCTATAAGAACTCGACTGTTACTGATGGCACTGAAGTTGACTGGGACGACATCCACAAGTTCCTACACTTTATTGATCGTCTTAAGGTCATTGTGGGGTGTTTCAATGGTGGAAGGCCATGTGGGATATGTGTGCCACTGCTGCACACATTGAACAGGTCCAACTGTGTCAAGAAACTTATGGTACAAGTTGTTTTCTGTTATATATGTTGTTCATAAACTCTTGCTTATACACAGTTTTACAGTTGTGATCTTCTTGAAACAGAAACTGCCCAGTTCTATTGTTCCTATACAGATGCCTGACCATGGTCGGGTTAGACTTGCGCTTGGTCACAACATGATGTTTATGTCGACCTACTCCATTCCCCTTGGAGGTGAAAAGATACTTATTCATGGGTGGTCTCAAATAATGAAGGACTGTCCACCTTGGAGAATAGGACAGAAGGTTATGCTCATGCTTTTCCATGGCTCTAAAGCGAATATCATGTTTATTGACAACATTGCGAGATGAAGCCACTTTCAGAAGGTTGTGGATGCGCGGGGTGGCACATGGGCCTTGTCCTGGGGCTTGGTGGCCTCACCCTTGGTTAACTGTAGGCAAAGTAGCACTGTTCGAGGCGTGCTTTGTATGGTTGAACCTGTATAAGTACTCATACTACTTTCAGCTATGGTTGTTAAGTGCCCCTGCTGGTTTCAGTTAAGGTTGTTAAGTACTACTGTTGCTTTACAGTCTATCGTGTTTCTTCAGTCTTGTCTTCCTCTAGCCGCCAAAACCAAACTAGCGCCGGCGGGGCCGCCTGCTTCCGCCTCCCACGGCTGGCTGCGCCTCAACGCACGCATCGCCGCCCCACTGTCTCCTAAATCGTTAGCGTCGACGTCCGAGGCCTCGCCTTCGTTCTCCGTGTGCTTTGGTGCACTCGCCGCGGCGCCGCCCTCTCGTGTTGTCAACATGATCAACAAACAAGAGGAATCAGGAGAGGAATGTACGTGGAGAGGATGACAATAGGGGCCCACCATGTCCATGGTCGTGCGCAAGGAAGTTCCTCATTTTTTCTTATATACTCCATTGTCAGCATATAGAAAAAAGAAAATGCTTCCTCCTAGTGGTTTCTTGACATCTGGGACCCACGACATTGTCAGCGTATATAGTCAATAGACAATAGAACAGTACAAGATCGGCTGACACCTGGGACGTAGTTGCTCGAGTAGTTTTTTTATTGTTGAGATGGAGTAGGGTTTCAACTAGGCTATGGCCCGTCTAGCCCAGCCTTATATTTTACGTTCACCACATGACCAGCCCAGCTATTTTTTATTTGTGAAAATGAGCCCAATTTATTTTTTCTGAAGAATACCCAATCCAGGCCTACTTATTTTTCTACGCCCTTATGGGCTGCAACTCTTTCAAGATGGCTGCAAATCTTGAAAGTAATATGAAATGGGCTGTAAATATAAAAAGCAGACGACAAATTGGCAATTGCTTTCAAATTTCTGAATTTTTTCACATTTTCATATTCCAATTTCACCAGGCTTTAACCTAATTTAAATATATCTTCAAAGTACTTTAAATATGGCTCGACATTTCGGTATTAAAAATAGTTTGGACCCCACCAGAATATGTGAAATTTTGTTTAAATTTTTAACCCTAGCACTGGCCAACAAAAAACGGACTGCAATAAATTGCATAAGAAGTTGCAATGAGCTATAAATTATTAAAACAAATAGGGAATGGTTTGACTTGTGGGCCCATTAAGTTAATGCGTATGCAAGATTTTTTTTACTTATTATATATGTCAACAAACGGTTCTACCAGACGTAACCGTTGGATGTCAATCCAATGGCCGTCGTGCTTCTTCAATCTCCAATTTTCTTTCTCCAGCCGCCAAATCCAGCGCCGGCAAGACTGCCTGCTCCCGCCTCCCGTGGCCAGCTGTGCTGCCACGAAGGCTGATGGTAGCTGGAACTACGTCGGTATTTGCCTGGAGAGGGAGGGATGATGTAGCACAGCGACGGTTGGTATTTCCCTCAATTATGAAACCAAGGTATTGAACCAGTAGGAGAACCAAGCAACACAATGTAAGCAGCACCTGCACACAAATAACAACACCTCGCAACCCGACGTGTTAAAGGGGTTGTCAATCCCTTCCGGGGTACAGCGCCTCAAGATAGGCAAGCGGACGTGAGTTAAATTGTAGTAGATTGATAGATCGAACACCAAATAAAATAAATTGTAGCAAGGTATTTTTGGATTTTTGGTTTAATAAATCTGAATAAAAATGCAAAGGAAAAGTAGATCGCAAGAGGCAAATATATGACAAAGAAGACCCGGGGGTTGTAGGTTTCACTAGTGGCTTCTCTCCAGAAAAATAGCAAATGGTGGTTAAACAAATTACTGCTGGGCAATTGATAGAACTTCAAATAATTATGACAATATCTAGGCAATGATCATTACATAGGCATCACGTCCAAGATTAGTAGACCGACTCCTACCTGCATCCACTACTATTACTCCACACATCGACCGATATCTAGCATGCATCTAGTGTATTAAGTTCATGGAAAAATGGAGTAATGCAATAATAATGATGACATGATGTAGACAAGATCCGTTTATCTATATGGCGGTAGATATAGATCTCATCTTTTTATCCTTAGTAGCAACGATACATACGTGTCGGTTCCCTTTCTGTCACTAGGATCAAGCACCGTAAGATCGAACCCACTACCGGGCACCTCTTCCCATTGCAATATAAATAGATCAAGTTGGCCAAACAAAACCCATATATCGGAGAAGAAATACGAGGATATAAGAGATCATGCATGTAAGAGATCAAAGAAACTCAAATAACTTTCATGGATATAAAAACATAGATCTGATCATAAACTCGAAGTTCATCGATCCCAACAAACACACTTCAAAAAGAGTTACATCATATGGATCTCCAAGAGACCATTGTATTGAGGATCAAGAGAGAGAGAGATGAAGCCATCTAGCTACTAACTACGGACCCGAAGGTTTACAAAGAACTACTCACGCATCATCGGAGAGGCACCAATGGAAGTGGTGAACCCCTCCGTGATGGTGCCTGGATTGGATCTGGTGATTCTGGACTCTGCGGTGGCTGGATGAATATTTCGTCGATACCCCTAGGGTTCTGGTATTTTGGGGTATTTAAAGAGCAAAGAGGCTGTCCGGGGGCACCCGAGGGGGGCACAACCCACTGGGGCGTGCCAGGCGGGGCACCCCCCAGGTGCAACCAGGGCCCATTACCTTCCTTCTAGCCCATAAAAATCTCCGTAAAGTTTCATGGCATTTGGACTCCGTTTGATATTGATTTTCTGTGATGTAAAAACATGGAAAAACAGCAACTGGCACTTGGCACTATGTCAATAGGTTAGTACCAAAAAATGATATAAAATGATTATAAAACATCCAAGATTGATAATAAAACAGCATGGAACAATCAAAAAGTATAGATATGTTAGAGACGTATGAGCAACATCAAGCTTAACTCCTACTCGTCCTCGAGTAGGTAAGTGATAAAAACAGAATTTTTGATGTGGAGTGCTGTTCATCAAGTCATATCATATTCTTTTCTTTATAGCATGGACATTTGGACTTTTATGTGATTCAAAGCAATAGTCTAGTTTTGACATAATAATTTAGATACTCAAGCATATCAACAAGCAACCATGTCTTTCAGAATATCAATGCTAAAATAAGTTATCCCTAGCCCATCATGCTTAAACATTGATCCATTCATGAAACACACTCGAATATTAACTACACCCAATACTTGAGCACGATCATATTGCCTCCTAGTTGGTGCTTTTATGAGAGAAGATGGAGACTCAAATTTCAAGATAAAAATTGCATAAAGTAAAAGATAGGCCCTTCGTAGAGGGAAGTAGGGATTTGTAGAGGTGCCAAAGCTCAAAGCGAAAAAATAGAGATAAAAACATTTTGGGAGGTTTATCCATCCCACAAGCAAAAACGACTTAGAGTTCCCAATACTTTCCGTGCATAGATATATCATAGGCGGTTCGCAAACAGAAAATAAAGTTTATTCCTTTTTCCACCATAACTTTCACTTTCCATGGCTAACCGTATCCACGGGCGCCCTCCATACCAACACTTTCCAAGGAATTTATTATTTTACAACATAAAGTAAATTCATTTCTTTTTGCATTTCGAGACTGGGCATCCCTAATACCTTTGCCTTACTCTCGTGCAATGACAAGTGAATAAACACTCATCTTGAGAATAACACATCTAGCATGGAAATATTAGCCACCCATCACCGCTCCGCCAGCGAAACAAATACACAATAGAGAGGTTTGTTTTGAAAAATAGAGATGGCACATGCAAATTTTCTTAGAACAGCAAAAGAATACCGCATATAGGTAGATATAGCAGACTCATGTGGCAAAACTGGCTTAAAGGATGTTGGATGCACAAGTAGAGGTCATACTTAGTGCAAAATGAAGGCTAGCAAAAAGATTGAGAAGAGGACAACCAAGAAACCAATAATCTCATAAGCAAGCATTAAGCATAATTAACACCGAATAAATCACCACAAGTAGGATATAATTTTCATTACATGATTATTGACTTTCGTGCATGCATAGGGAATCACAAACCTTAACACCAATATTCTTACTAGAGCACAATTACTTATCAACATAACTCACATATCACATCATCATATCTCAAAACTATTACTGAGAATCAAGTTTATTTTGTCCAATGATCTTCATGACATTTTCTTTTACTTTATCCTTCTTGGATATCTATCACTTTGGCAATAATTTTAATGTGTTGCTTTTCATAAGCTCAAACAAATATAAGTGAATATCATGAGCATAAAGAAATTTCTTTCTCTCAAAATAATTTAAGTGAAGCAAGAGAGAATTTCTTCAAAATTTTACTAACTCTCAAACAAATCTAAGTGAAGCAAGAGAGCATTTCTTCAAAAATAACAAAGCACACCATGCTCAAAAAGGTACTCCCTCTATTCCAAATTACTCATCACAGAAATGGATGTATCTAGAACTAAAATACATCTAGATACATCCATATATGTGACAAGTAATTCACAACGGAGGGAGTATAAGTGAAGCACTAGAGCAAGTCCTAGCTCATAAAAGATTGAAGTGAAGCATAGAGAGCAATTCTAACAAGTCAAGACATAATTTTGGCTCTCTCAAAAATGTGTGTCCAGCAAGGATTGATGACTTAAAACACAAAATAAAACAAGCAAATACACATATCATACAAGACGCTCCAAGCAAAACACATATCATGTGACGAATAAAAATATAGTCTCGAGTAAAATACCAATGGTTGTTGGAAGAAAGCGGGGATGCCACTAGGGGGCATCCCCTAGCTTAGTTGGTTGCTCATTCTTGGATAATATCTTGGGATGCCGGGGCATACCCAATCTTAGGCTCTTACATCCTTCCTTCATCCATCGTAAGATAACCCAAAACTTGAAAACTTCAATCACACAAAACTCAACAAAGTCTTCATGAGATCTGTTAGTATAAGAATAATAAACCACTACTATAAGTGTTGTATAAAACCAATTAATATTTTGTTTTTGTATTATATCTACTGTATTCCAACTTTTCTATGGCAAAAACTCATCAAAGAAAACCATAGAGCCATCAAAATAAGCACACAACACAAAGAAAACAGAATCTATCAAAACAGAATAGTCTGTAGCAATCTGGCTATCTCGTATACTTATGTAACTCAAAAAACTCTGAAAAATTAGGACGACCTAAGAAATTTGCATATTGATCTACTATAAGTGGAATGGGTATTTTACCGCTCTCTGGTAAAAAACGAAAATTAATTTCGTGAGCGTAAAAGTTTCTGTTTTTTCAGCAAGATCAAACAACTATTGCCCAAGAAGATCATAAAGGCTTTACTTGGCACAAACACTAACTAAAACATAAAAAACACAATCATAACAGTATCATAGTTGTGCTAACACTCAAGAACAGAAAGCAAAAGGCAAAAATAAATTTTATTCATTGGGTTTCCTCCCAACAAGCGCTATAGTTTTACGCCCTTAGCTAGGCATAATATTTCAACGATGGTCACACAACAGATAATAATCGAAACACAAAGAGAGCATCATGAAACATGTGACAAACACATTTAAGTCTAACATAATTCCTATGCATAGGAATTTTATAGGAAAATAAATTATCAAGACAAGAAACATCTAGCATATGCAAAGGAGCGGAATAAAACATTGACAATCTCAACACAATGAGAGGAAATTTAATAACATGAAAATTTCTACAACCATATTTTCCTCTCTAATAATAATTATATGTAGGATCATAATCAAATTCAATAATATAACTATCATATAAAATTTTCTCATTATGATCCACATGCATGCAAAGTTGACACTCTCCCAAAATAGTGGGATTATCATCAAATAAAGTCATGACATCTCCAAACCCACTTTCAATATTATCGCAAACATATTCATCATGAGGCTTAATTAAATTTTCAAGATCATGATAAACATTATCACCCCAATCATGATCATTGCAATAAGTAGCAGACATGACAAAACAAGCATCCCCAAGCTTGGGGTTTTGCATATTATTAGCACAATTGACATTAATAGAATTTATAGTAAAATTATTGCAATCATGCTTTTAATTCAAGGAGCTATCATGAATCACTTCCTAAATTTCTTCATCACAATTTTCAGATTCACGACTCTCAAGCAAAACTTCATAAAGATAACCTAGTGCACTCAACTCACTAGCAATTGGTTCAACATGATTGGATCTTTTAAAAAGATTAGCAAGTGGATGGGGTTCCATATCAATAGATTTTTAGCAAGCTAAGATGCAAGCATATAGAAGGCACATGGTAACAGAAGCAAACAAAAGATCAGACGAGAAAAAGGGCGAACAAAAAAGAAGGCGAATAAAAAGGAAAATTTTTGTGAAGTGGGGGAGAGAAAAATGAGAGGCAAATGGCAAATAATGTAAATTGCAAGGAGATGAGATTTGTGATTAGGAACCTGGTTATGTTGAAGATCCTCCCCGACAACGGTGCCAGAAATTCTCCTTGATGGTAGCTGGAACTACGTCGGTATTTCCCTGGATATGGAGGGATGATGTAGCATAGCAACGTTAGATATTTCCCTCAGTTATGAAACCAAGGTATCGAACCAGTAGGAGAACCAAGAAACACAACGTAAGCAGCACCTGCACACAAATAACAACACCTCGCAACCCGACATGTTAAAGGGGTTGTCAATCCCTTCCGTGGTACGGCGCCTCAAGATAGGCAAGCGGACGTGAGGTAAATTGTAGTAGATTGATAGATCGAATGCCAAATAAAATAAATTGCAGCAAGGTATTTTTGGATTTTTGGTTTAATAGATCTGAATAAAAATGCAAAGAAAAGTATATCGCAAGGCAAATATATGAGAAAGAAGACCCTGGGGCCGTAGGTTTCACTAGTGGCTTCTCTCGAGAAAAATAGCAAACAGTGGGTAAACAAATTACTGTTGGGCTGTCAGGACCCCGATTCCAAGTCACATCGATCTAGCTGGTAACACCTCATATCACTTTGCGGCCTCACGCACGGTATTCCCACGGGTGTCGCCTTACCATGGCCCAGGACCGTTTGCGCCTTTTGGCTCACGTATATGATAGTGTTGCTAGCATCCATATGACAGAGAACCCGGGCCGACATGACTAGTCGTGAACCCAAAGTGGCACTAACTTACGGGGACAGGCATACATGAATCAACATCGAGCATGTCGGTCAGCAGCGTGCGAATCCGGGCTGTAGCACTGGGCTAACAGGACTCCGGGAACCCGGGCTGTAGCAGGCTAGGCAGGACTCCGGATGTCACCGCGTGACATTTCCCCGAAGGGACAGACACAGGAACGAAGTGAAACACATGCCGGCCAGTCAAGTGTTCCGGAGCAGTAGTGCTGGGCTAGCAGGACTCCGGTGAACCGGGCTGTAGCGGACTACTATGGCTCATGGAAGCACAAGACTACATTTCCCCATAAGAGAGGCTACCAAGGATGAACAAATAGGTTGTCGGATCCCACACATACCAAGCATTTCAATCATACACACAATATGCTCGATATGTGTAAATACAACATGGCATCACAACATAACTCTACGACTCAAGTATTTATTCCTTAGGCTCTAAAGAGCCAGATAAAACAAACATGGATCTCATGACCCAACATTCAGAGCATACAAGTCAAAGCACATGCGAAAGCTTAACATGTCTGAGTACAGACTTCTACAAATGAAAAAGGCTGAGAATCCTGACTACCTACCAGATCCTGCCAAGGGCACAAGATCGTAGCTGACGTATCAAGCTAAACGTCGAAGTCCACACGGAACTACTAGCGAGACTGAAGTCTCTCTGCAAAAACATAAATTAAGCAAACGTGAGTACAAATGTACCCAGCAAGACTTACATCAGAACTAACTACATATGCATCGGTATCAACAAAGGGGTGGTGGAGTTTAACTGTAGCAAGCCAGCTTTGACTCGGTGGCTATCCTGAACTACGACTGCAAGTAACTCCTTTGAGGTGGCGCACACGAGTACACAAATTCACCATACCAATAAACCACTATGGATCTGCTCCCGTCTCCCTGTGAGAATGCCATCCATAGCACTCACACTTATCTTGCGCATTTTAGAGTATCCACTTTCACTTGTCTATGAACTATGCAAGGGGTCCAAGTCTCCATATCCGAGGAATCCGGCTATTCGAATAGATAATGATAACCCTGCAGGGGTGTACTTCTTCACACACGCTCTCACCACTTACCACCATGTACATCTCGTGTATCTCGGCAACCTTCAAGCGGAAGCCTGGCGAGGGAGTCGGCCAAGACCTGACTAATCACACAAGTCTCTCGTCCAGGTTTATCGCCAATTCGGGTTCCATCCGCAAGGAGATCTGGTCGGGGTGTCGCTCACGGCCCCAAACGATGTGTACAGGGTTCCCAAGCCCACCATCCGGGTGGCACTTGGTACACCGGGCCATTGTGCCTAGTCTGTCCCAAGCCCACCTGTACCGGGTGCCACTTGGTAGACTACTAACACTACCTACAAACACCAGAAACTAGTTGCAACTCCTGGACAGAGATCAGGTACATTAATAAGTCGAGAGGGGCACTTAAGCATTCCAATGTGTGGTAGTAACTATTCATGGATCACAAACACAGAACTCAGTTCCTGAGGATGGCTGCAATGAGACAACCCACCATGTACTCCTACATGACCTCTCACCACTACCTTTACCAAATCGTGTTCACACACTTAGCTCTCAATAGTAGGACATGTTCACCACATTCCAATTCATCCCCGATGAATCGGACCTGACTCAACTCTAAGCAGTAGCAAGCATGACAAACAAGCATGAATGAGTAGGCACATCAGGGCTCAAACAACCCCTACTCATGCTAGTGGGTTTCATCTATTTACTGTGGAATGACAGGTCATGCAGAGGAAAGGGGTTCAACTACCGTAGCATGTAACAGTTGAATCGTTGTTGTCCTAATGCAGTAAAAGAGAGCAGGAGCGAGCAAGTGGGTTTGTATCGGAATGAACAAGGGGGTTTTGCTTGCCTGGCACTTCTGAAGATAGTATAACTCTTCATCGGTGTCATCGAACTCATCGTCGGAAGCACGTCTATCGAGAGGGAACAAATACCGGCAACAGAGAAGGAGAGCACAATCAATGCAATGCACAATATGATGCATGATCATGACATGTCAATATGCTGTGTTTTGAGCTAATGCAACTAGCAACATGTTAAATGGAGTTGGTTTGAACCCTAGGTTCAAATTCAAACTCCATATGTGAGGGTTTAAATGCCATTTATATGATTTGGCCTAAACAGCAGCCATAAGTTGTTCTAACATGCATGAAAATGGTACCATGGATAGGTTGGATTTTTCGGATCATTTTTCATATATAATTTATTTCATTCTGAGCTACGGTTGAATTTCTATGATTTTTAGAAGTTTTGGATATTTTCTGAAATAAATAAATCATTTAAGATTTATTTAAATTCCAGAAAAGGATTACTGTGTCAACCTGACATCATCATGACGTCAGCAGGTCAACGGGGCACGGTCCAGGTCAAACCTGACCAGTGGGACCCACTGGTCAGTGACCCAGTGACATTTAGTGTCATAGACAAGTGGGTCCGGTCAACGGCCACGTCAGCGAGGTCAACGCCGACGCATGGGGCCACTATGTTTAGATTAATCTTAATCTATTTTTGTTAGCTGGTTAGTTAGGCAGCGGGGCCCGCATGTCAGCGAGAGTGTGGATTAATTAGCGGGGTCATTAACTGCTAATGATGGTGCCACATCGACGGCTAAACGCCGGTGCTAAGCACAGCACGACGATGTCGCTCGTCCGGCCAACTCCAGCGACGAGAGGTCGCGCGGCTAGGCGCGTTGGAACGCCCATAGCTGGGCGCATCCGATGGTGGTGGTGGCTGGACCTGGGGTGGTTTGTGGCGGCGCCGGCGATGACAACAGCGGCGGCCGGAGTTCGGGATAGCGCGGGCGCGGGGCTGCAGTGCTCGGGCGAGCCAACGGAGTGGCTAGGCAGCCTCCTGGAGGTGCCAGGAGCATATCAGTACCCCTGGAGCGAGCAGGAGAAGCTCGGGAGCATGGGCTCACCGTCATGGCGGACGGCGGCCTCGGGTGATCTCGGGGCTGCGGCTAGAGGGCGAAAATGACGCGGGGAAGAGAGGGGAAAAGCGGCGGAGCTCACAGGGAGGTCGATGAGCAGATCAGTGGGCTCGGGGGCGACCGGAGCGAGGCGAATCGACGAACGGCGTCCGGCGGGTACCGAGGTTGAAGACGACCAGATGGCGGCGATGCAGGCCTCCGGCGAAGCATGGCTCGGTGGGGAGGGCGAGGGGGTCGCGGCGGAGGTCTTGGACAGCACGAGGAGGCAAGGGGAGAACGGTGGACGCGGTAGCAGTGAACGGCGGCGACGGCGTGTTCGGGCGTGCGTGAGAGAGCGAGACAGAGGAGGGGAACGAGGGTGAGGAAGAGAGCGAGGGGGTCCAGGGGGTTGTGTGGCGCTCGGGGCCGACTCCAGCAGTGGCAAGCAGGCAGAAGGTGGCCGAGCGCGTGGCCGCGCGTGTCGGGTGCGTGCCCGTGTCCTCCTGGCGTGAGGAAGGGGATGACTGGCAGGGGCCAGTGGACTGGGACGGCTTGCTGGGCCGCAGGTGAGCGCCAGGTAAGGTTTCCCTCTCTGTCTTATTTCTATTATTGTTCTGTTTTTCTATTTATGCAAAAAAAAAAATTAATTTGGTTTTCAAACCAAATCACTTTTAAAAATTCTGAAAATAGTTATGGGCACTAAATAAATTAATCCAGAGGCCCTCAACTAATTCCAAAATTGTTGGAGCATTTAAAAATATTTATAGTATTTAAATGCCCCAATTCAAATACAATATGAGTTAATTCAAAAATGCAGAATGGCCTAGAAATATGTGCATCATTTTTGGAAGAGGTTCTAGACCAATTCAAAAATCATGGGCATTTATGAAGGGCATTTTGGGTTCATTGAAAATATTTTTATTTTGATCCTAGTTGCATTTCATTTGGTGCTAGGGTTTGGACATCCCCATTTCAGGTTTAAGAAAATTTAAACATGATGCAACAACCAAGACTAGACCACAACAAGGCTAAAGCTAGGGCTGTGACATGGGCAATTGATAGAACTTCAAATAATTATGACGATATCCAGGCAATGATCATTACATAGGCATCACGTCCAAGATTAGTAGACCGACTCCTGCCTGCATCTACTACTATTACTCCACACATCAACCGCTATCCATCATGCATCTAGTGTATTAAGTTCATGGAAAAACGGAGTAATGCAATAAGAATGATGTCATGATGTAGACAAGATCCGTTTATCTATATGGCGGTAGATATAGATCTCATCATTTTATCCTTAGTAGCAATGATACATACGTGTCGATTCCCTTTCTGTCACTGGGATCAAGCACCGTAAGATCAAACCCACTATCGGGCACCTCTTCCCATTGCAAGATAAATAGATCAAGTTGGCCAAAGAAAACCCAAATATCAGAGAAGAAATACGAGGCTATAAGAGATCATGCATATAAGAGATCAAAGAAACTCAAATAACTTTCATGGATATAAAAACATAGATCTGATCATAAACTCAAAGTTCATCGATCCCAACAAACACACCGCAAAAAGAGTTACATCATATGGATCTCCAAGAGACCATTGTAATTGAGGATCAAGAGAGAGAGAGAGAGATGAAGCCATCTAGCTAGTAACTACGGACCCGAAGGTCTACAAAGAACTACTCATGCATCATCGGAGAGGCACCAATGGAAGTGGTGAACCCCTCCATGATGGTGTCTAGATTGGATCTGGTGATTCTGGTTTCTACGGTGGCTAGATGAATATTTCGTTGATTCCCCTAGGGTTCTGGTATTTTTGGGGTATTTATAGAGCAAAGAGGTGGTCCGGGGGGCACCAAAGTTGGGCACAACCCACCGGGGCGCGCCAGGGCCTCCTGGCATGCACTGGTGGGTTGTGCCCCCTCCGGGGCACCCCCTAGGTGCAACCAGGGCCCATTTCCTTCCTTCTGGCCCATAAAAAATCTCCGTAAAGTTTCGTGGCATTTGGACTCCGTTTGATATTGACTTTCTGTGATGTAAAAACATGGAAAAATGTTGGGGAACATAGTAATTTAAAAAACATCCTACGCACAGGCAAGATCATGGTGATGCATAGCAATGAGAGGGGAGAGTGTCATCCACGTACCCTCGTAGACCGTTAAGCAGAAGCGTTATGACAACACGGTTGATATAGTCGTACGTCTTCATGATCGACCCATCCTCAGTACCGAACGTACGGCTCCTCCGCGTTCAGCACACGTTCAGCTCGGTGACGTCCCACGAACTCATGATCCAGTAGACCTCGGGGAAGAGTTTTGTCAGCATGACGGCGTGGTGACGATGTTGATGAAGCTACCATTGCAGGGCTTCGCTTAAGCACCGCTACAGTATGACCGAGGTGGATTATGGTGAAGGAGGGTACCGCACACGGCTGGGAGGGATCAATGATCAACTTGTGTCTAGAGGTGCCCCCTGCCCCCGTATATAAAGGAGCAAGGGGGAGGCTGGCCGGCCCTAGAGGGCGCGCCAGGAGGAGGAATCCTCCTCCTAGTAGGAGTAGGATTCCCCTCTTTCCTACTCCTAATAGGAGGGGGAAAGGAAGGGGAGAAGGAGAAGGAAAGCCCCCCCCCCCTCACCTAGTCCAATTCGGACCAGAGGGGGAGGGGGCGCGCGGCCTGCCCTGGCCGGCCCCTCTCTCTCTCCACTAGGGCCCAACAAGGCCCATTAACCCCCGGGGGGTTCCGGTAACCCCTCCGGCACTCCGGTAAAATCCCGATTTCACCCGGAACTCTTACGATATCCAAATGTAGGCTTCCAATATATCAATCTTCATGTCTCGACCATTTCGAGACTCCTCATCATATCCGTGATCATATACGGGACTCCGAACTACCTTCGGTACATCAAAACATATAAACTCATAATACCGATCGTCACAAAACTTTAAGCGTGCGGACCCTACGGGTTCGAGAACTATGTAGACATGAGTGAGACATGTTTCCGGTCAATAACCAATAGCGAAACCTGGATGCTCATATTGGTTCCTACATATTCTATGAAGATCTTTATCGGTCAAACCGCATAACAATATACGTTGATCCCTTTGTCATCAGTATGTTAGTTGCCCGAGATTCGATCGTCGGTATCCCAATACCTAGCTCAATATCATTACCGGCAAGTCTCTTTACTCGTTTTGTAATGCATCATCCCGTAACTAACTTATTAGTCACATTGCTTGCAAGGCTTATTATGATGTGCATTACCGAGAGGGCCCAGAGATACCTCTCTAACAATTGGAGTGACGAATCCTAATCTCAATCTATGCCAACTCAACAAGTACCATCGGAGACACCTGTAGAGCACATTTATACATTGTGACGTTTGGTAGCACACAAAGTGTTCCTCCAGTAATCGGGAGTTGCATAATCTTGTTGTCATAGGAACATATATAAGTCATGAAGAAAGCAATAGCAGTAAACTAAACGATCAAGTGCTAAGCTAACGGAATGGGTCAAGTCAATCACATCATTCTCCTAATGATGTGATCCCATTTATCAAATGACAACTCATGTCTATGGTTAGGAAACATAACCATCTTTGATTAATGAGCTAGTCAAGTAGAGGCATACTAGTGACACTATGTTTGTCTATGTATTCACACAAGTATTATGTTTCCGGTTAATACAATTCTAGCATGAATAATAAACATTTATCATGATATGAGGAAATAAATAATAACTTTATTATTGCCTCTAGGGCATATTTCCTTGAGTCTCCCACTTGCACTAGAGTCAATAATCTAGATTACACAGTAATGATTCTAACACACATGGAGTCTTGGTGCTGATCATGTTTTGCTCATGGAAGAGGCTTAGTCAGTGGGTCTGCAATATTTAGATCCGTATGTATCTTGCATATCTCTATGTCTCCTATTTGTACTTGATCCCAGATGGAATTGAAGTGTCTCTTGATGTGCTTGGTCCTCTTGTGAAATCTGGATTCCTTTGCCAAGGAAATTGCACCAGTATTGTCACAAAAGATTTTCATTGGACCCGATGCACTAGGTATGACACCTAGATCAGATATGAACTCATTCATCCAGACTCCTTCATTTTCTGCTTCCGAAGCAGCTATGTACTCCGCTTCACACGTAGATCCTACCACGACGCTTTGTTTAGAACTGCTCCAACATGACCTCCAGGATTACCGTACCACTCTGGTGTGGATCTTGCTCTGGTTGACCTACGAGGTTCGGTAGTGACTTGATCTGAAGTTTCATGATCATCATCATTGGCTTCCTCACTAATTGGTGTAGGTGTCATAGGAACCGGTTTCTGTGATGAACTACTTTCCAATAAGGGAGCAGGTACAGTTACCTCATCAAGTTCTACTTTCCTCCCACTCACTTCTTTTGAGAGAAACTCCTTCTCTAGAAAGGATCCATTCTTAGCAATGAATGTCTTGCCTTCGGATCTGTATAGAAGGTGTACCCAACAGTTTCCTTTGGGTATCCTATGAAGACACATTTCTCCGATTTGGGTTCGAGCTTATCAGGTTGAAGCTTTTTCACATAAGCATCGTAGCCCCAAAATTTAAGAAATGACAACTTTGGTTTCTTGCCAAACCACAGTTCATAAGGTGTCATCTCAACGGAATTCGATGGTGCCCTATTTAACGTGAATGCAGCCATCTCTAAAGCATAACCCCAAAATGATAGCCGTAAATTAGTAAGAGACATCATAGATCACACCATATCTAGTAAAGTACGATTACGACGTTCGGACACACCATTATGCTATGGTGTTCCAGGTGGCATGAGTTGCGAAACTATTCCGCATTGTTTCAAATGTAGAGCAAACTCGTAACTCAAATATTCTCCTCCAAGATCATCTCATAGAAACTTGTTATGATGATTTTCCACTTCACTCTGAAATTCTTTGAACTTTTGAAATGTTTCAGACTTATGTTTCATTAAGTAGATATACCCATATCCAGGGCCGGCCCTGTGTTTCGGGAGGCCCTAGGCGAACTCGACGACATGGGCCCCTATGTCCTAAGTCCTAAGACAATATATATGTATGTGTGTGTTATATATATAACTTATTAAAAGTAACTTTCAATCACACATCTTTAGTTTTAAGTATGAGTATAATAATTCAAATGACTCCATCGAGAACAATAATAACCAAATTCGAACCGACTCCATAAAAAACAATGGTACTAAAAAGATCGCAAAATGAAAGTAATATGACATGATTACCTCAAATAAGAACGAAATTAGACTGACTCCATCGACAACAATAATACTTCAGTGCTTCAAAAAAAGTTTCTTCGGGCATTTCGTGATGCGAAGTCATTAAGGGCACAATCAAGATCAACATTGTCCAAGATATCCTTCTCAATGCAGCACATAGCCAGGCCATTCAATCTATCTTGCAACATAGTTGACCTCAAATAATTTTTTAGTAGTTTCAGTTTAGAGAAACTTCTTTCAGCTGAGGCTACAGTCACAGGCACTGTTAAGAGGATCCGATAGGCAACAGAGACATTTGGATAGCAATCTACAGCCATAACAAACTGAAGAATCTCAAGCGCTGACATCAAACCATCTGGCAAAGTTACCTGCAACACTTTTAACTCTGAGACAAAATCATGAAGATCAACATTAGATGATTTATCATCAGAAAAAGCTTTTGCAAAAGTAGCGCAACATTCCTGTAGTTTGCTATCATCCAAGGACTTCAGATTTTTTGAATTGAATAAGAAACCAAACAACTTTTCAAATTTCTTCAACTGATCAAAGCGGCTGGTCAATGAAAGAATTGCATTGTCAACAATGACTAGAAAGTAATTAACTCTGAAGGATTCCATAGCTGACAATTGTATTTCTTCTTCTTGATCATTTATTTCATCATGATGCCTCTTTCTTTTTCGTTGACGTTTTGAAGGAAATTCTGGCTCTATGTCCATATCAAATGCAATGGCTTTTGCTATCTCAATACTAGCTTGAAAGCCTTCATCTCTATACTTCTTAAAATATAATATGACCCCGTCAATGTGTTTTATAGTAGCATCAATGCACACCATCTTTTCCTGCAACTTTTGGCTCACCATATTTACAGAGAACAAAATATCATGCCAGATAACCATGCCAACTAAAGTTTCAAAATTCTCAAGTGCACTGACCAAAGATTGAGCATCACTTACAGCTGCTGGGTCATCAGTAGAAGTCTCCTCCAATTCCTTCAAAGCTAAAATTACATGGATAGCTTGGTACCTGATAGGCTGCACACTCTTTATTCGACTCTCCCAGCGAGTACTGGACAAAGGCTTGAGAGTTAGTTTTGTTCCTTTTGGGAGATTGTCAAGTAAGATCTTCCACCTTTTAGTAGAACGTGAAAACAACACGTATATCCGTTGTATAATACCAAAGAATGTAATAGCCTGTTTGCAAGATTTTGCCATATCACAAAGAGTGAGATTCAAACTATGACATGCACATGGCATATACAATGCTTTGGGGTTTTCTTTAAGGAAGCGACTCTGAACACCTTGGTATTGTCCTTTCATGTTGGAACCATTGTCATAACCTTGACCTCTCACATCAGCAGCATTCAAATCAAAAGAACTCAATGTATCCATCAATACCTTCAAAAGCCCCAACCCCAATGTGTCCTCAACCTTTAGAAACTCTAGGAAAAACTCCTCCACTCTCGGAAGGTTGCTTGACATATTGACACAACGCACAATGAGAGTCATTTGTTCTTCATGGCTCACATCCGGGGTACAATCCAGAATAACTGAAAAATACTTGGCATCTTTGATGATCTTTAAAATTACATTTCTCACGGCATTAGCAAGAACTGAGATCAACTCGTTCTGGATTTTGTGGCCAAGATAGTGATGATGGATTTCACTATTTTGAATACGCCGGATGTGTTCTTGCATACAGGATCAAATTCAGCAATCATTTCAATCGTGCCCAAAAAATTACCATTATTATCTTGATACAACTTCTCATTTGATCCACGAAAAGCCAAAGTATGTTTTGCAAGAAACTTCACAGCTGAAACTATTCTTACCAGAACTTGTCTCCAACGCTCCTTCTCCTTTGCAATCCCCCTTTGCATATCGTCATCAATTGTCTGATTTTTGCTTAGTCTCAACCTAACTTCATTCCATGTATTCATGTTTGTTAAATGATCAACACTGTTCTCATGATCTTTGAGACGCGCACTCAAACGCTTCCAGTCATTCAATCCATCAGATGCCAGCATAGACTTGCTCAGTTTTGATTTGAATAACTTGCAACAAAAACAATATACTTTGTGTTGCACCTTTGTGGTAAACCAACCACTTTCTGTCAACAAACTCACCATTACTTAACTTCCTGGAGTAAAAAGCATATGAAAAGTGTCTACCAATGGTGTCCTTCTCGAACTCCAGATCCGGTACTCTAATAGGTCCCTTCTCAATTAAAATATCCCTTTTGCTATTGTCAAGACCTTCCCATGTTCTTGGATCAAAAATAAATGAAAGGGAATCTTCCTGTTCATCATTAGAGGAAGGCTGCAAATTTTCCTCCTCCATTGTACTGTCAGCATCAACTTCAAAATTTATTTGCTCCCCTGTGCTCGCACCATCTTCATTCACCTCAACATCTGGATTTGCATGCTCAGAAGTAGTTTCTTGCCCTTGTTCTTCACTGACATCAACAATGCTTGAAGATGTAAAGTAGTTATTCAAAGAACCCTTCAGTGCTAGAATTTTTAGATCACTTTCTTTCTTTTTCCTCCTTTTTTCAGCACCCGACAATTTCTTCTTCTTAGGTAACATGGCAGGCTAATGTCCTAAAATCATGAAGAAAAGATCAAAAGAGGATACAAAGAATTAGGAATTTATACATCGGATGATTGGAACCCTAGACATGTACATAGAATGACAAAAGGTTGATAGATTGGATTACAATGCGTACATACTAAATAAAGAATAAATAACCTGCTACTGAGATTGTCAAATTGAGGTTTGGGGATGGACAGGGATGCATACTTCTTGCCGTATTGCCGTAGTTCTTGACTTCTTGACTTCCAGTCAGTGCCGGATGCCGGATGGCTGATTGGCCGGGCTGCCGCCTGCCTGCCGGACAGCTGTGTGGCGGCGACGGCGAGCCGGCGAGGCGAGGGCAGGGCGACGCGGCAAGGCAAGGCGCCGAGTGACGGATCGAGCGAGAAGGCCGACGGGCGTGAGTCAAGGCGCCGTTTAGGCTTCGCCTACGCGTACGTATCCATCAGCGATTCAGCGACAGGCCTGATCAGCGATCGCTAGCTATATCTGGGCCGCCCAGCACATCAGTGACAGGCATGTATAGTATAATTTTTTTTGAGACAAAGGCCTGTATAGTATATGTATACTCCATCATGTGCCCCCCCTCGGCTGGGCCCTGGGCCGTCACCCCGTCGCCCATGCCCCAGGGCCGGCCCTCCCCATATCTGCTCAAATCATCTGTGAAGGTGAGAAAATAACGATACCCACCGCGAGCTTCAATATTCATCGGACCACATACATCAGTATGTATGATTTCCAATAAATCTGTTGCTCGCTCCATTGTTCCGTAGAATGGCGTTTTAGTCATCTTGCCCATGAGGCATGGTTCGCAAGTACCAAGTGATTCATAATCAAGTGATTCCAGAAGTCCATCAGTATGGAGTTTCTTCATGTGCTTTACAACAATATGACCCAAACGGCAGTGCCACAAATAAGTTGCACTATCATTATCAACTCTGCATCTTTTGTCTTCAATATTATGAATACGTGTATCACTACTATCGAGATTCAACACAAATAGACCACTCTTCAAGGGTGCATGACCATAAAAGATATTACTCATATAAATAGAACAACCATTATTCTCAGATTCAAATGAATAATCGTCTCGCATCAAACAAGATCCAGATATAATGTTCATGCTTAACGCTGGCACCAAATAACAATTATTTAGGTCTAAAACTAATCCCGAAGGTAGATGTAGAGGTAGCGTGCCAACGGGGATCACATCGACTTTGGAACCATTTCCCACGCGCATCGTCACCTCGTCCTTAGCTAGTCTTCGATTGATCCGTAGTCCCTGTTTCGAGTTGCAAATATTAGCAACAGAACCAGTATCAAATACCCAAGTGCTACCGCGAGCTCTAGTAAGGTACATGTCGTGGAATTGTCACGGCAGATGTCCTAGTGTGAGGACTTAGTCGTGAGGCCAACGCATCTTTGTAGTAGCTTGAGAGAGGTTAAGCGGAATCAAGAGACGCAGCACAAGACAAGGGTTTAGACAGCTTCGGGCCCCAGGAAACATCATCCGGTAACAACCCTACATGTTGTTTGTGGCTAGGTCTCATTATGATGTGAGGGAGTCGCCAGTAAACCAGTTCTTTGTGTCTAGCCCTAGAGATTTTTTCTTCTTCCTTCCCCTCTTGGGGAGCCCTGCCCCTCCTTATATAAGTTAGAGGGGCAGGTTACATGTGGAGTCCTATTAGGATTAGGACTAGTCTACCTTCTAATACAAACCGGATACAAGTCCGGGTCTTGACTACTTGTAAGGGAAATATTCCTCACGCCTTTCCTCTTAAACCGGCCCACCATTAACATAAACCTGCCTTCTGGGCCTTGGGCCTTGTCATCCGTCTGTCCCGCCCACCGGGTTACCAGTGAGTCATAATGTTCAGGCGGGTTGCTTGTAAACCGTCTAGTCAGGGCGGGTCGCCAGTGAATCGCCAAGTGTCAATCGGGTTATATTTCCGGCCGGGTCATACCGCGGGGCATATCCCCGACAGTACACATCAATAACATGTATATCACATATACCTTTGTTCACCTTGCCATCCTTCTTATCCGCCAAATACTTGGGGATGTTCCGCTTCCAGTGACGAGTCTGTTTGCAGTAGAAGCACTCAGTCTCAGGCTTAGGTCCAGACTTGGGTTTCTTCTCCTGAGCGGCAACTTGTATGTCGTTCTTCTTGAAGTTCCCCTTCTTCTTCCCTTTACCCTTTTTCTTGAAACTGGTGGTCTGTTTGACCATCAACACATCATGCTCCTTCTTGATTTCTACCTCCGCTGCCTTTAGCATTGCGAAGAGCTCGGGAGTTGTCTTATTCATCCCTTGCATATTATAGCTCATCACGAAGCTGTTGTAGCTTGGTGGCAGTGATTGAAGAACTTTGTCAATGACACTATCAACAGGAAGATTAACTCCTAGTTGAGTCAAGTGGTTATGATACCCAGACATTTTGAGTATATGTTCACTGGCAAAACTATTCTCCTCCATCTTGCAGCTGTAGAACTTATTGGAGACTTCATATCTCTCAATCCGGGCATTTGCTTGAAATATTAGCTTCAACTCCTGGAACATCTCATATACTCCATGACGTTTAAAATGACGTTGAAATCCCGGTTCTAAGCCGCAAAGCATGGCACACTGAACTATCGAGTAGTCATCAACTTCACTCTGCCAGACATTCTTAACGTCATCAGCAGCATCTGCAGCAGGCCTGGCACCCAGCGGTGTTTCCAGGACGTAATTCTTCTATGTAGCAATGAGGATAATCCTCAAGTTACGGACCTAGACCGTGTAATTGCTACCATCATCTTTCAACTTTGCTTTCTCAAGGAACGCATTAAAATTCAACGGAACAATAGCACGGGCCATCTATCTACAATAACATAGACAAGAAAAATACTATCAGGTACTAAGTTCATGATAAATTTAAGTTCAATTAATCATATTACTTAAGAACTCCCACTTAGATAGATATCCCTCTAATCATCTAAGTGATCACGTAATCCATATTATCTAAACCATAACCGACCATCATGTGTAATGTAGTAGTTTTCAATGGTGAACATCACTATGTTGATCATATCTACTATATGATTCACGCTCGACCTTTCGGTCTCAGTGTTCCCAGGCCATATCTGCATATGCTAGGCTCGTCAAGTTTAACCTGAGTATTCTGCGTGTGCAAAACTGTCTTACACCCGTTGTAGATGAACATTGAGCTTATCACACCCAAGCATCACGTGGTGTCTCGGCACGACGAACTTTGGCAACGGTGCATACTCAGGGAGAACACTTTTACCTTGAAATTTAGTGAGAGATCATCTTATAATGCTACCGTCAAACAAAGCAGAATAAGATGCATAAAGGATAAACATCACATGCAATCAATATGAGTGATATGATATGGCCATCTTCATCTTGTGTCTTTGATCTCCATCTCCAAAGCATCATTATGATCACCATCGTCACCGGCGCGACACCTTGATCTCCATCGTAGCATCGTTGTCGTCTCGCCATCTATTGCTTCTACAACTATTGCTACCGCTTAGTGATAAAGTAAAGCAATTACAGGGCGATTGCATTGCATACAATAAAGCGACAACCATATGGCTCCTGCCAGTTGCCGATAACTTCGTTACAAAACATGATCATCTCATACAATAAATATAGCATCGTGTCTTGACCATATCACATCACAACATGCCCTGCAAAAACAAGTTAGACGTTCTCTACTTTGTTGTTGCAAGTTTTACGTGGCTGCTACGGGCTGAGCAAGAACTGTTCTTACCTACGCATCAAAACCACAACGATAGTTCGTCAAGTTAGTGTTGTTTTAACCTTCGCAAGGACCGGGCGTAGCCACACTTAGTTCAACTAAAGTTGGAGAAACTGACACCCGCCAGCCACCTGTGTGCAAAGCACGTCGGTAGAACCAGTCTCGCGTAAGCGTGCGCGTAATGTCGGTCCGGGCCGCTTCATCCAACAATACCACCGAACCAAAGTATGACATGTTGGTAAGCAGTATGACTTGTATCGCCCACAACTCAGTTGTGTTCTACTCGTGCATATAACATCTACGCAATAACCTGGCTCGGAAGCCACTGTTGGGGAACATAGTAATTTCAAAAAAAATCCTACGCACACGCAAGATCATGGTGATGCATAGCAACGAGAGTGGAGAGTGTCATCCACGTACCCTCGTAGACTGTTAAGTGGAAGCGTTATGACAACGCGGTTGATGTAGTCATACGTCTTCACGATCGACCGATCCTCAGTATCGAACGTATGGCACCTCCGAGTTCAGCACACGTTCAGCTTGGTGACGTCCTGCGAACTCACGGTCCAGTAGACCTCGGGGAAGAGTTTCGTTAGCACGATGGCATGGTGACGATGTTGATGAAGCTACAGTTGCAGGGCTTCGCCTAAGCACCGCTATAGTATGACCGAGGTGGATTATGGTGGAGGGGGCGCCGCACACGGCTGGGAGAGATCAATGATCAACTTGTGTCTAGAGGTGCCCCCATGCCCCCGTATATAAAGGACCGAGGGGGGAGGCTGGCCGGCCCTAGAGGGCGCGCCAGGAGGAGGAATCCTCCTCCTAGTAGGAGTAGGATTCCCCTCTTTCCTACTCCTACTAGGAGGGGGAAAGGAAGGGGGAGAAGGAGAAGGAAAGGGCCCCCCCCCTCTCCTAGTCCAATTCGGACCAGAGAGGAGGGGGTGTCCGGCCTGCCCTGGCCGGCCCCTCTCTCTCTCCACTAGGTCCTAAAAGGGCCCATTAACACCCGGGGGGTTCCAGTAACCCCTCCAGCACTCCGGTAAAATCCCGATTTCACCTAGAACTCTTCCGATGTCCAAATGTAGGCTTCCAATATATTAATCTTCATGTCTCGACCATTTCGAGACTCCTTGTCATGTCTGTGATCATATCCGGGACTATGAACTACCTTTGGTACATCAAAACATATAAACTCATAATACCGATCGTCATAGAACTTTAAGCGTGCGGACCCTACGGGTTCGAGAACTATGTAGACATGACCGAGACATGTTTCCGGTCAATAACCAATACCAAAACCTGGATGCTCATATTGGTTCCTACATATTCTATGAAGATCTTTATCGGTCAAACCGCATAACAATATACATTGTTCCCTTTGTCATCGGTATGTTACTTGTCCGAGATTCGATCATCGGTATCCCAATATCTAGCTCAATCTCATTATCGGCAAGTCTCTTTACTCGTTTTGTAATGCATCATCCCGTAACTAACTTATTAGTCACATTGCTTGCAAGGCTTATTATGATGTGCATTACCGAGAGGGCCCAGAGATACCTCTCTGACAATCGGAGTGACGAATCCTAATCTCAATCTATGCCAACTCAACAAGTACCATCGGAGACACCTGTAGAGCACCTTTATACATTGTGAAGTTTGGTAGCACACAAAGTGTTCCTCCAGTAATCGGGAGTTGCATAATCTTGTTGTCATAGGAACATATATATGTCATGAAGAAAGCAATAGCAGTAAACTAAACGATCAAGTGCTAAGCTAACGGAATGGGTCAAGTCAATTACATCATTCTCCTAATGATGTGATCCCGTTTATCAAATGACAACTCATGTATATGGTTAGGAAACATAACCATCTTTGACTAACGAGCTAGTCAAGTAGAGGCATACTAGTGACACTATGTTTGTCTATGTATTCACAAAAGTATTATGTTTCCGGTTAATACAATTCTAGCATGAATAATAAACATTTATCATGATATGAGGAAATAAATAATAACTTTATTATTGCCTCTAGGGCATATTTCCTTCAAAAAACAGCAACTGGCATTTGGCACTATGTCAATAGGTTAGTACCAAAAAAATGATATAAAATGACTATAAAATGATTATAAAACATCCAAGATTGATAATAAAACAGTATGGAACAATCAAAAATTATGGATACGTTGGAGACGTATCAAAGTCCTCACCACCCCCTACTACTCCCACCGTTGGCCAGGCCATCCCTCTACTCACCCACATCCCTCCACTGTTGTGGCTTCGCGGCCTCCGAGCCATTCCCTTCCTGGGTCTCGCCGTCGTCCCTCGCGCTGGTGTTCTCGGCATGGCATGGTCAACGTTGTGAACAAACGACAACATCGGAAGAGGGATGTACATAGGGAGCCTGATAGTTGGGACCCACATGGTCCATGGCCGCACTCAAGCAAGTACCTCCTTATTATGCCAAAAAGAATGAATCCTCCCTGTGACACCTGGGACCCACCAGCTATATCTTGGCACGGAAGGAAGTGCCTCCTTATTAAGCGAAAAATAGTGAGTGCTCCCAATGAAGCTGGGGCCCACCAGATTTGGAGGCTGACTTGTGGCCCTACTAAGTTGAAGCATACGCAGGGCTTTGTTAACTTAGTCAACAAACGATTCTATCACTAGTGACCGTTGGATTGTTAACATCCAACGGTCGTCCTGCTTCTTCAACCACTGATTGTTTTGCTCCAGCCATCCAAACCACCGGGTGCTCCTGCCTCTCGTGGTAGGCTGTGCTACCGTGAAGGAAGAGGACTGTACGAGGTGAGGCTGATAGATGGACCCACCAGCTACATATTTGCACGCAAGGGAGTGCCTCCTTATTACGCGCAAAAAAAGAATCATCCCCCTGTCAGCTCGAACCCACCAGCTACATCTTCCCACGCAAGGAAGTGCCTCCTTATCCTCCCTGATAGCCGGTACCCACCCGATCGAAGCGTACGTAGCGTTGTCATTCTGGTCGCAAACGTGTACATACGTACTGGTCCATCGGTCTTTCTGCCATGATGAATCGTGGCCTAGTAAGGAGCGGTAGCTGTTCAGGTTGTCCCGTCTATATTGTGTACACGTACGTACCTACATACAGGGAGGGTCCCGAATGCCTACTCACGCATACGTAAGGCCAGGGCTCATGTACATGGAGAGGCAGCGGAGGGCAGCAACGACGTCCTATTCATCGGCAGCCAACCGGCTGGGTCAGAACGGAGAAACTGCGGCGTGTTCATCGAGAGGCAATGGAATGCGTCATGTTCATCGGGAGCCAACCTGCTTGGACGGAACAGCCAAAACGAGGCCTGCCGTATCGCAGAACGGAGGAAACGGCCTTCTGTTCGACCGCCTACGGTCGAAACGGGGTCCTGTTGATCGGGAGGGGTGTGGCATACCGCAAAACGGAGGAAACGAACTTCTCTTCGACCCCCTACGGTCGAAACAAGGATCATGTTCATCAGGAGGGGTGTGGCGTACCGCAAAATGGAACTCCACTGGCTACTATTCATCCACCGTATACTGCCTCGCTCTAGCCTCCATGAGTTATTGTTCATCTACTGCCAACCTCGTCCAGCCTCCACCTACGACTGTTCATCCACGGCGTCTCCCTCCTGCCTCCACCAGCTACTGTTCATCCACCGGCTCCTGTTCATCTAGCCTCCACTAGCTACTGTTCAACCAGCCCTCCATGGGCTCTTGTTCATCCAGCCTCCACGGCTATTGTTCCACCAGCCCTCCACGGGGTCATGTTCATCCACCCCCAACTAGCTCGATCGGGGTCCTGTTCATCCAGCGGCAACGACCTCTCCTACCACGGGGTCCTGTTCATCCAACCCCCACCGGGAACTGTTCATCCAACCCCCAACAACACTCACTGTTCATCAAGAGGCAGCAGGTTAGATCAGCTTCAATTAGCCGCAATAGCGAAGGAATCCCTCGATCGGGTCCAGTTAACAGCCAGGGATCGATCGATCACTCAGGTTCAGTAACGCGTAGCCAGTGCAATCGCTCGGGTTCAGTAAGCGAACGCCTCACTCAGGTTCAGTTAAAGTCCAACACGTGTACGAGATAAATACGCAAACCTCCATGCATCGCTCGGCCCCGAATACCCACCGTAACCGGGAACTCCCCGATATTTTCCTCGCCCTCGCTTCTACCATGGTTTTCTCCATCATGGATGGCCCAAAGAATGTCATGTAGCTGCGTCTCCGGCTCGCCCAGGATGAAAAGCCCATTTTCTATCATGGTTTCTTGTCATAGAAGTAGGAGGGCACCACATCTATGATGATACCGGGTTTTTCACAATTATCATCATAGAAGTGTCATAAGCATGACAGGAAAAAAATTCGTTCGCCCCAAAATGTCATGGATGTGTGTTTTTTTGTAGTGATACCTAACTCTGCAAGCAGGAAAGAATGCATTAAATGCGCCGCTTAGTGTCACATCAAGATCTCGGCGTCGGGGCCGGTGATCAATGGGGCAATGTTGCCCCTTTCCTGGTTCGACAAGGGGGGTGCACACGCGCAAAAAGGAAGAACAACGAGGGATGCAACAGTTTTTATCCAGGTTCGGGCTGTTGAGAAGCGTAAAACCCTACTCCTGCTTGGATGTATTGGGTGAGTGTGCGCAAGGTACACGGAGCGCGCTCCCCTGGCAAGGTGCGAGGAGAGGGCAGCTGCACGGGCATGTATGCTTGGGTTTACAAACGGTTCCAACCCCCTGTAAAGGATGCCTTGGCCCTCCTTTTATAGCTAAAGAGGTTAGCACAGTGGCAAAAGGGTCATTACAGGATGATTAGATAGAAAAAGAACTATCATACCTAACTCTGCTAGTTAGGACAAAACGCATTAAATGCATCGCTAGGTGTCATGAGAAGGAGGAGCCCCGGTAAGGTTGCCGCACCGCTTGATCATCTACCTCCTATTATCTTGCCACGTGCTACTTCTTGAGCTTGGCTTGGTTTTTCCCTTGAAGAGAAAAGGGTGATGCATCAAAGTAGAGATAAGTATTTCCCTCAGTTACGAACCAAGGTATCAATCCAGTAGGAGGAACACACAAGTCTCCAATGATAGCACCTGCACAAACAAACAAATACTTGCACCCAACACGAGAAAGAGGTTGTCAATCCCTTCACGGTTACTTACAAGGATGAGATCTGATAGAGATAGGTATAAAAGATAAATAAAAGTGCAAAAGTAAATAAATTGCAGCAAGGCATTTTTGGGTTTTTGGTTTTATAGATCTGAAAATAATATGATAAAAATAGACCCAAGGGCCATAGGTTTCACTAGAGGCTTCTCTCTTGAAGAAGGCATACGGTGGGTAAACGAATTATTGTTCAGCAATTGATAAAAAGCGCATAGTTATGACGATGTGTAAGGAAATGATCATGAATATAGGCATCACGTCCGTGACATGTAGACCGACTCCTGCCTCCATCTACTACTATTACACCACACATCGACTACTATCGAGCATGCATCTAGTGTATTAAGTTAACAAGAACAGAGTAACGCCTTAAGCAAGATGACATGATGTAGAGGGATAGATCCAATCAATATGGTAAAAATAACCATCTTTTTATCCTTAATGGCAACAATACAAATACGTGCCTCGCTACCCCTACTGTCACTGGGTGAGGACACCGCAAGATTGAACCCATCACAAAGCACATCTCCCATTGCAAGAAAAAATAATGTAGTTGGCTGAACAAAATCAATAGATCGGAGAGAAATGCAAAGCTATCTTAATCATGCATAAAAAGAGTTCAGAGAAGACTCAAATAATATTCATAGATAATCTGATCATAATCGGATCTCAACAAACGCACCGCAAAAGAAGATTACATCGTATAGAGAACATCGAGGAGAACATTGTATTGAAGATCAAAGAGAGAGAACAAGCCATCTAGCTACTAGCTATGGACCCTTAGGTCCATGGTAAACTACTCACACATCATCAGAAGGGCATCAAGGTTGGTGTAGAGGCCCTCCGTGATCGAATTCCTCTCCGGCAGAGTGCCGAAAATGGCCCCAAGATGGGATCCCACGAGAACAGAAGCTTGCGGCGGCGGAAATGTATTTTTGGTGTGCCCTCTGGTGTAGGGGAATATTTGGGTATTGATGGAGATGGAGTTAGGGTTAGGGGAGTCCCGATGGGCCCACAAGCCTGGGGGCACGCCCACCCCTAGGGCGCGCCTCTAGGGCTTGTGGCCCTCTCGTGGCTCATCTGGCCTCCTCCCGAAGCTTCGTGGTTGTCTTCTAGTCCAAGAAAAATCCTCAAAAAGTTTTGTTCCGTTTGGACTCCGTTTGGTATTGATTTTCTGTAAAAGACAAAAGCAAGGAAAAACAACAACTAGCAATGGGCACTAGGTTAATAGGTTAGTCCCAAAAAATGATATAAAATAGCATATTAATGCATATAAAACATCCAAGATGTATAATATAATAGCATGGAACAATAAAAACTTATAGATACCTTGGAGACGTATCAAGCATCCCTAAGCTTAATTCCTGCTCGTCCTCGAGTAGGTAAATGATAAAAAGTGAAATTTTGATGTGGAATGCTACCTAACATGTTTATCAACTAATCTTTCTTATTGTAGCATGAATATTCAGATCCATAAGATTCAAAACAAAAGTTTAATATTGACATAGAAACAATAATACTTCAAGCATAATAATAAAGCAATCATGGCTTTTCAAAATATCATGGCTAAAGAAAGTTATCCCTATAAAATCATATAGTCTTGTCATACTCTATCTTCATCACACAAAGAATTTATCATGCACAACCCCAATGACAAGCCAAGCAGTCGTTTCATACTTTTGACATTCTAAAGCTCTTTCAACTTTCACGCAATACATGAGCATGAGCCATGGATATAGCACTATGGGTGGAATAGAAGGTAGTAGTAGACAAAAAGGAGAAAGAAATTCTCGCACCAACTACGCAAATTAATAGGCTATGGATATGCCCATCAATTGATATTGGTGCAAGTGAGTAGGTATTTCCATGCAAAGGATGCACTAGAGCTATAAGTGTATGAAAGCTCAAAAGAAAACTAAGTGGGTGTGCATCCAACTCGCTTGCTTACGAAGACCTAGGGCAATTTGAGGAAGCCCATCATTGGAATATACAAGCCAAGTTCTATAATGAAAAATTCCCACTAGTAATATATGAAAGTGACAAAATAGGAGACTCTCTATATGAAGAACATGGTGCTACTTTGAAGCACAAGTGTGGAAAAGGATAGTAACATTGTCCCTTCTCTATTTTTCTCTCATTTTTTCCTTTTCTCATTTTTTATATTTTGGGATCTTTGGCCTTTTGTTATTTTGGGCTCTTTTTATTTTAAGTCCGGAGTCTCATCCCAACTTGTGGGGAAATCATTGCCTCCATCATCCTTTCCTCACATGGGACAATGCTCTAATAATGATGATCATCACACTTTTATTTACTTACAACTCAAGAATTACAACTTGATACTAGAACAAAAATATGACTCTATATGAATGCCTCATGCATATGAAAGCAATATGACAATTATGGTATGTGTCATAATAAAACAGAACGGCGGAAGTTGCATGGCAATATATCTCGGAATGGCTATGGAAATGCCTAGGTAGGTATGGTGGCTGTTTTGAGGAAAGGTATAAGGTGGTTTAATGCACCAGCGAAAATTGCTTACTAGAGTGGCTAGCAATGATGGAAGAGTGAGAGTGTATATAATCCATGGACTCAACATTAGTCATAAAGAACTCACATACTTATTGCAAAAGTTTATTAGCCATCGAAGCAAAGTACTAATATGCATGCTCCTAGGGGGATAGATTAGTAGGAAAAGACCATCGCTCGTCCCCGACCGCCACTCATAAGGAAGACAATAAAAAATAAATCATGCTCCAACTTCATCGCATAACTAGAGATCATACGTGCATGCTTTGGGAATCACAGACCTTAACGCAAATATTTCTATTAACCTACAATTACCATCTAGCATGACTCTAATATCACCATTTTTATATCTCAAAACAATTGCAAGGAATCTTCTCATATATTCAATGATCTACATGAAAGTTTTTATTATATCCCTCTTGAATACCCATCATATTAGGACCAAATTCATAACCTAAGAAAATTGCCATACTATTTTTAAGACTCTCAAAATAATATAAGTGAAGCATGAGAGTTCATCAATTTCTTAAAAATAAGACCACCGCCGTGCTCTAAAAATATATAAGTGAAGCACTAGAGCAACTACCTAGCTCAAAAGATATAAGTGAAACACATAGAGTATTCTAAAAAATTCATGATTAATGTGTGTCCCTCTCAAATGGTGTGTACAACAAGGGTGATTGTGGCAAACTAAAAAACAAAGACTCATAAAATACAAGACGCTCCAAGCAAAACACATATCATGTGGTGAATAAAAATATAGCCTCTAGTAATTTTACCGATGGATTAAGACAAAAGAGGGGATGTCATCCGAGGCATCCCCAAGCTTAGATGCTTGGTTGTCCTTGAATATCACCTTGGGGTGCCTTGGGCATCCCCAAACTTAGGCCCTTGCCACTCCTTATTCCATAGTCCATCAAAAATTTAATCAAAACTTGAAAACTTCACAACACAAAACTTAACAGAAAACTCGTGAGATTCGTTAATGAAACAAAGCAAATAACCACTTTTAGGTACTATCGTAAACTCATTACAATTTTATATTGGGGTTATATCCACTGTATTCTAACTTCTCCATGGTTCATACCCCCCGATACTACCCATAGATTCATCAAAATAAGCAAACAACATAACAAAAACAAAATCTGTCAAAAACAGAACAGTCTGAAGTAATCTGGACTTTAGCCAAACTTCTGTAACTCCAAAAATTCTGAAACATTAGGACAATAGAAGAAATTTTTACATCAATCTTGTGTAAAAAAATTAAGAATTTTATCACGCTCCGGTGAATTTTAACAATTCTGCTATTGGACGCAAAGGTTACCAACTATCACCATAGATCATCCCAAATGTCTTACTTGGCTCACACACTAATTAAAACATTAAAAAACAAATATTACAGAAGTAATATTGCATATTTGTTCAAGAACAGAAGAAAAAATACAAAATAAAATTGGGTTGCCTCCCAACAAGCGCTATTGTTTAACGCCCCTAGCTAGGCATAATGAATATATCTAGGTATTGTCATCTTTGGTGTTTAATCCCTCAACTGCAAATCCATCCTTCCTAGGGATTACATTAGGGTTGTTGATGATCACACTCCTAGGTAGGAAATCAAGAAATTCATATGTAGGAATTGGTTCCTTAATAATATTGATAAAACTAGGGAAAATACTTATCATCTTAAGATTTGTGTTTCCTTTACTAGATGATCCACCCTTATTTTTAGGAACATAAATAAACTTAGTGGTTTTATTAGGAGGAAATTTTGGTGACAGCAGCAAAGGCAGAACCCAAATTGGTAATAATATCCTCTAACCTATTGATCCTAGCGGAACCTTGTTCAACTATCTCATCAATTATAGGTTCTTTCTCTTTTAGGGTTTTTAAAGTGATTCCTACCTTTGATCCAATTTGTGTAATATGGTTATGAATCTTCTTATCCAAATTTTCAATATGCTCTATGATATTGATCTTATTCTCAATAATATCAAGCCTTTGCATCATATGTTCCAAAGTCAAAGTTGTTTCATTAATCGTGATAGGTGGTGATCCTACCAAATTTCTCATAGCATTAAAAGCATCCATAGGGTCACTACTCAAGAAATTACCCCCAGTGTTGGGGATATTACTACTAAGTATAAACCGGCCATGAGGGGGCGGGTTATGCCCACAATGAGTTAGTCATGTTTAAAGCCCATGAAGACAAGAAGTATGGCGCTTTATGGAGGAGATCTAATATGAAGGCCCAGGGCCCAAAGGCGGATTAGGGCCCGTAGACATAAACTGCCATATGATATGTAACTTATGTTGTAAGACAAGGAAAGGTAGAAACCGAGCCGGGCACGTTTATGAGCCAGCCTCGGGATTCTATAAACCGTCGGGCGTCAACCTGTGTATATAAAGGCACGACCCGGCGGCGGTTTAGGGACAACAAACAATAACTCGAGAGCCAGGCAAAGCGGATTCGCTCCCTGGTCATCGAAACCCTAGCAATTCTATCACAACTGGAGTAGGCTTTTACCTTCATTGTAAGGGGCTGAACCAGTATAATTCCTTGCGTCCCTTGTTCCGCTTTAACCCCTTTAAGCTAACCCGTCGCGATGGCTCCACGACTAAGTCCTTTCACTAGGACATCTTCCATGACAAAACCACGACAGTTGGCGCCCATCGTGGGACTCTCGCACGATGGTTTCGAGTTCTTGAAGGGTAGCTTCGAAGGACTCAAGGGATACGCTGCGGGCCGGATGACCAAGAGTTGTCGCGGCAAAATCTACATCGACGACGTAGGCTGGGGCCCCGAGGCCGGCTCGATCAAGTACGGGTACCGGGTCCCCTTTGGCGGAGTACACGTCTTCATTGGCAAGATCGGTGAACCGGGCCCTGAGCCGGACATTTGCACCGACATCGTCGAGACGGCTCAGCATGCAAGACCTGCCCGAGTTCAGCCTGCCGTAAAGCGTGCCTCCATGGGAGTCATCCACGGAGCGGAATCTGGGGATAGATCGGTATCTGGTGGCGAAACCGTCGTTTACTCTGATGACGAGTCTTCAACCGGAGAGACCGAGTCGCTGTATCAGCTGCATGATGGCCGGATTAGTGGCGGTTCCGATGGCGACAGTATTCCAGACCCCTCTGATCCGCCGAGCCGGGTTGCAATTTTCATGGCGGGTACGCAGTCGGTGCAGCATTCTTCTACCGCAGCGGCAATGATTTCCGGTTCAGTAGCTGCAACACCCGCTGGGGCAGGAGGCCCCGCGCCAGCACCGGTTCAAGTTTTGTCTGATTTATTCGACACTTTGGCAACATTGCTGGCAGCTGAGGTTAATCTGGCAGATCAGGATCAGCATGACGCAGAAATTGCAAAGGTGAAGGATCAGATAGCTCAAGCTAAGGTAGATCTGGCAGTAGAGAACACCAGGATGGCCGCAGAGCAGGCCGAGTTAGAGGCACAGGCTTATCGGCTTATGCTGGATCAGAGCGCATCAAACGATGTCATGAGAAGAAGGCACCGGTCTCACCTACCTCCAGTTTACGAGGGAAGGAATCTCTTTAATACTCCAGGGGCAAGAACCAGTAACCAGCCAGTGGTAAACCGTGTGGAGGCACCTGGAACGGGGGCGCCGATTCAGCCACGCACGATGGATCCGCCTCGTCAGAACAATGTCCTGCCACAACACGTCTCAACGCCTCCGGGTCATTACTCTAACCCGTTGGATAACATCATTGCCGCCACTTCACGATTGGCAGCTCTACCGATCGAAGGCGAATCTCCAGTAGCAGTTGAAACACGACGGGCTAGAGAGCTCCTTCAGACAGCTTTGACTCAACAGCAGGCTTATTCATACAGTCATGAGAAGATTCATTCCACACCCCGCCCAAGTCGGAGCTACAGCAGGCATATTGATGAACCGGCTATGTCAAGTAGTGCGCGAAACCGTAACCCATCACGAGGGCATAACCCGGCGGGCGGCGGTGCTAATGCCCGGGATGTGGTGGACCATGGTCGAGCACGTCGAGAAGCCGAGTTAGTAGCGCAATACACGGCCCGTCAGCTTACTCCGGTTCGTCCAACCACTTCGGTGGAACTAGGTGTGGTTTTCAGTTCTTTGGGGGTGTCGTGTCTCACCCCGGTCTTACACAACATGTGGCTGCACAAGGATTTCAAGGGTCCTCATAAGGTGCCCAATTACACTGCCGATTTACTCCTCGAATCATGGGTCGAGAGCTATGAGATGGCGATGGAGATGCTGGATGTGGATGATGCAGCATGTGCCAAGTACTTCACCATGATGCTGGAAGGAACAGCTCGTACCTGGCTGAAAAGTTTACCAGCTAACTCCGTTGGGTCATGGGATGAGTTAAAAAGCCGGTGTATCCAGAATTTTGAAGATACGTGCAAGCAGCCCATGTCAATCGTGGACTTAGCCGCATGTGTTCAAGAGGAGGGGGAGTCTACAACCCATTGAGTAAAGCGAATCTCAGCTATTTTGCATTCATCAGACCGCATCAATGTTGATACGGCAGTCTTGACGTTGGAAGGCAATTGTCGGTTTACGCCTTTGAAACTGAAGTTGGGAAGGCTCAAGCGTCACTGCAATGACATGGCAACGCTTATGGCAGCTCTGGTTAAGTATGCTGACTCGGATAGTACCAAAGACCCTGAGTCTGAGGATGAAAGGCCGGGGAAGGGAAAGAAGAATGGCAGTGCCAAGGGGCAGCAGCATAACCTGGCGGGTCATGGGAACAACGGTAAGCGCAAGGCGGATAATAGCTTGGACTTTGTGGCTAACACCAACACCCAGGATAATGATCAGCGTCGTAAGGGTAAACCGCCCTAGCGGGGTGGAGGATCAAGTCCCAATCTTGAGCGCCTGTTAAATCAGCTTTGCCCAAAGCACGGGTCGAAAGAAAGGCCAGCTACGCACTTTTGGAAGGATTGCTTTATCATGCGGGAGTTTAAAAATTCGAATATGTTCCAATACGACCATGGGCCATCCGACGGTTCAGGAGGCGGTTCTCATGGGTCGGGTTATGGTGGAGGCAGCTCCGGTTCAAGATTTCAAGGCAACCAAACTGGACATGGCAATCAGGGCAGTCAGGGCAACCAGGGCGGTTATAATCATCAGGTGAGTCAGCAGCAGCAACAATCAGGATATCAGAGTAATAGGAAGCAGTTGAATAGTGAGCGGTACCATGTCTTCACCACTAGCTTATGTAAGCGAGATCAGAAGCTTCATAAAAGGGCAGTGAACTCCGTTGAACTGGCGGTGCCCCGTTACTTGCACTGGTCTGAGCAGCCCATTTTGTGGAGTCGAGAGGATCATCCACCCCGGGTTGATAATCCGGGTCATCTGGCCTTAGTGGTGGCACCTCAGGTTGGGGGGTATAAGTTCACCAAGGTACTCATGGATGGAGGGAGCAATATCAATATTCTTTATTATGAAACCTTCCATCGCATGGGGTCGATAGATAAAAATCTTAAACCGTCGAACACCGTTTTTCATGGTGTGGTGCCTGGTAAATCGGCGTACCCGGTTGGTAAGATAGCTCTAGAGGTTGCTTTTGGAGATGATCATGATTCAAGGTCAGAAACATTGACTTTTGAAGTGGTGAAAATCAAGAGCCCATATCATGCCCTGTTTGGATGGCCGGCTTATGCTAAGTTCATGGCAAGGCCCTGTTATGTTTATCTGCAGCTTAAGATGCCGGGTCATAAGGGGACCATCACAGTGCACGGGAGCCGGAAGATTGCTTTGGAATGTGAAGAAGGTGATGCGGCCTATGCTGAGTCGGTTTGTGCAACAGAGGAGTTGAAGTTTTACAAAGACAATGTTGATCCGGCAGATATGACTTCTCTAAAAAAGCCAATCATAGAGCATGATCCGGCTTTGAAGTTTAAATCGGCTAAGGAGACTAAGCTGGTTGACTTTGTTCCTGGCGATTCATCCAGGCAGTTCAGCATCAGCGCTAACCTGGATCCAAAATAGGAAAGCGCGCTCATCGAGTTCATCTGTGAGAACCGGGACATCTTTGCATGGAAACCTTCTGATATGCCAGGTGTACCGAGGGAACTCGCTGAGCACACTCTTAATATAGATCCTATGTTTAAACTGGTCAAGCAGTTTCTCCGCCGCTTCAATGAAGAAAGGCGCAAGGCTATTGGGGAGGAGGTAGCCCGGCTTTTGGCAGCAGGGTTTATCGTGGAGGTCTTTCACCCTGAGAGGCTAGCTAATCCGGTGTTGGTACTTAAGAAGAACGGCACTTGGCGTATGTGTGTGGACTACACAGATTTGAACAAGGCCTGTCTAGTTGATCCTTTTGCTCTCCCTCGTATTGATCAAATCATTGATGCTACGGCCGGTTGTGACCGTTTGTGTTTTCTGGATGCTTATTCTGGTTATCATCAGATCAAAATGGTAGTTAAGGACCAGGAGAAGACATCTTTTATAACTCCCTTTGGAGCCTTCTGCTATGTATCTATGCCTTTTGGGCTCAAGAGTACCCAGGCGACTTATCAGCGTTGTGTACAGAATTGCCTTCATAATCAGATTGGGCGCAATGTTCATGCTTATGTGGATGATATTGTGGTGAAATCCAGAAAGGAGGAAACATTGATAGATGACTTGAAGGAGACTTTTGATAACCTCCGGGTTTATAATATGATGCTTAATCCGGCCAAATGTGTCTTTGGTGTACCGGCAGGCAAGCTCTTGGGTTTTCTGGTGTCTAACAGGGGCATTGAAGCTAATCCAGAGAAGATCAAAGCTATTACTTCGCTAGCCAAGCCAAAGTGTGTCAATGATGTTCAACGCTTGGCAGGACAGATTGCAGCCTTAAGCTAGTTTATCGGTCGCCTTGGGGAGAAGGCCATCCCTTTGTATTGGATGCTGAAGAAGACGGATGACTTCATCTGGAGTGATGCCGCCAATGAAGCCTTTGAGAGTTTAAAACGGCAGCTAGCTGAGCCGCCTATCTTATTGTTCCTATTGAAAAAGAGCCTTATTGTTATATGTGGCTGCTAATGCCCGGGCTATTAGTGTGGCTATTGTTGTGGAGCGCAAGGAGGCCGGAAAGGAGTATCCGGTTCAATGGCCGGTTTATTATATCAGTGAGGTGCTTATTGAGTCCAAGCAGAGGTACCCACATTGGAAGAAACTGGTGTATGGAGTTTTCATGGCAAGCCGGAAGCTCAAGCAGTATTTTTAGGGTCATCCTATCACTATGGTCAGTTCTGCCCCCTTGGAGGATATTATCCAAAACAGGGAAGCAACTGGCCGGGTTGCCAAATGGGACATTGAGCTTGGACCTCACGGGTTAAAATATATGCATCGCACAACAATCAAGTCCCAAGCACTTGTGGATTTCATCAATGATTGGACAGAGTTGCAGGCACTGGAGGAAAAGTCAGATAACACTTATTGGACTATTCATTTTGATGGGTCCAGACAATTGGAGGGCTCGGGGGTTGGAGTCATATTAACTTCCCCATGAGGTGATAAGTTTTGTTATGTTCTCCGTTTAATGTTCCCTTGCACTAACAATGCAGCTGAATATGAGGCCTTGCTCCATGGTCTTCGGATGGCTAAGGAGATGAATTTAAGCCGGGTCAAGTGCTTTGGTGACTTGGACCTGATAGCTCAACAAGTATATGGCACTTGGGATTCCAAGGATCCACTCATGGCAGCATATGGTCGGGAAGTAGATATGGTTGCAGGTCATTTCAAGGGCTATCAAGTCAATCATGTGGACCGGCGGAAGAACGAAGCTGCGGACGCTTTAAGCCGTTTGGGTTCCCAACGTAAACCGGTTCCACCCAATGTTTTTCTGGATGTTTTGCATAACCCGTCGGTCAAGTTACCTACTGAGGAGGATTTGGCTGTTCCTGACCCGGAGGCTCAGTTAGTGGCGGCTCTTCATGTTATTCCGGATTGGACGGTCCCATACTTGGCGTATATGAACCGGGGCGAGTTACCAGAGGACAAAACTTTGGCCAAACAGATAATTCGGCGATCCAAGTCAATGACCATTATCAATGGGAAGCTGCATCATTGCAGTGTAACAGGGGCGTTTCAGCGTTGTGTGTCTCCTCAAGAAGGTTGTGAGATTTTGCATGAGATCCACGAAGGAGATTGTGGTCACCACACCGGTTCAAAATCCTTGGTAGCTAAGGCTTTTCGTCACGATTTCTATTGGTTGATGGCTCATGCTGATACTGAGGATTTGGTAAAGAGGTGTGGTGGTTGTCAGCAGTTTGCACGCCGCGCTCATGTTCCGGCTCAAGAATTAAGGATGATTCCAATCACTTGGCCATTTGCAACTTGGGGGCTGGATATGGTTGGACCCTTTAAGAGGTCCAAGGACAAGAAGACCCATCTTCTGGTGGCGGTTGATAAGTTCACCAAGTGGGTGGAGGCAGAACCAGTCAGTAAGTGTGATGCAGCTACGGCGGTTCAATTCATCAAAAAGGTGGTCTTCCGTTTTGGTTTTCCACACAGCATCATAACCGATAATGGTATTAATCTGTCCAAGGGTGCTATGGAAGAATTTTGTCAACGTGACCACATCCGGCTTGACGTGTCATCAGTGGCTCACCCCCAATCTAATGGTCAAGCAGAGAGAGCCAATTAAGAGATTTTGAGAGGAATCAAACCCTGGCTTATGGTTCCTTTAAAACGAACGCCGGGTTGTTGGGTGGAGGAGTTACCTTCTGTGTTATGGAGTATCAATACCACACCGAACAGATCTACGGGTTACACACCTTTCTTCATGGTTTATGGAGCAGAGGCGGTTCTTCCTAGTGACATCCGTCATGACTCGCCCCGCGTGGCGGCTTATGTTGAAGATGATAATGAGAAAGCACGTCAGGATTCACTTGACCTGTTAGATGAGGAGCGTGATATTGCAGCGGCTCGTTCGGTGATTTACCAGCAAGACCTGCGTTGTTATCACAGCCGCCGAGTTAAAACCAGAACTTTTCAAAAAGGTGATCTGGTGCTCCGGCTCATCCAGGATCAGACTGATATGCACAAGTTGTCCCCACCTTGGGAAGGACCCTTTGTGGTCAGCAAGAATCTGCATAATGGATCATACTACCTTATCGATGTTTGAGAGCACAAAGACTCATGTAAATCGGAGGAGGAGACCCAACGGCCGTGGAATAGAGCTCTTCTTCGGCCTTACTATACTTAAGCCACAGGCTCGTCTTATGTACATAGTTATGATAATGTATATATTATGATCAATACAATAAACCGGAGCCTCAGCTAAAGCGGGGTCTCTGTTGTTGTTTCTACATCATGTCTGGTTACAAGGGGGCTTCTGTTTATAAAGTGGAGTTCTATTTACCCATTGATCCAGCTTATACAACTATATATAAAAAGTCATTTGGGGGCTTGGTCGTATTCGAACCATAGCTACACCTCTTGATCGGCATAAGGCCATCAGGGAAATCACTTGGGGGCTTGGTTGTATTTACACCAAGCACAACTCAAACATAGGCACCCACTGAGCACAGCTCAAAATATTGCTCGGGGGCTCTTTGCTTCTCAAAGAACAAAGAAGTCTACACCCTCATAATAGGCTATCAAGCTAGGCTTGGAAGCCAGGTGTATTCACCTAAAACCCCGGGTTATCCTGCCTTTTTAAGTAAGCCACTCTGTCCAGGTAATCCTGGTATGACCCGCCGAACATTTGACAAGTCAATCTCATAGACCTTGAACTTGTCAAAGTTAAAACGACGACTGGTTAATGTGAGGTCCATCTTAAAAGCCTTCGAAAAATGGTTTAACTCAGTGGCCTGGCAGCCCATGAAAAGCCTCGATTTTGGGCCTGGCAGCCCATGAAAAGCCTTGCATATTCTTTTTATGTTTTTATTTGCCAAGTTTTTCTCCTTTGGTGAAGATTCATAATATCTTATGATAAACCGATGTTTATTGACCCGGGTTAGGCTTTCAACGATAAGTTGCAAGTACATGATCAGTTATAATCCGGCATTTATTGACCCGGTCTGGTTTCGACTACAAGTCACCAGCATGATATATAAACCGGTGTTTATTATAACCCGATACGGTTTTATCATAAACCGGCAAAACATGGAAAGAGTTATCAATACTCAAGATTGAGGTTATCACCCTTACTATACAAAAAGTTGGTCAACCGACAATGTGATTCAATATCACAGGTATCATCTCTTTCATCTTTGATTATTTTCAAAGTACAGCCTTGGTTATAAACCCCGGCTATATATTTTTGGGCATCATGACCCGTCCTGCGGTAAACCGCCAGGACACTTTCAACTTCTTGTATGCAGGAACAGTTTGAATAACACCGCTACGGATTATGAACATAATATATCTTAAGGCATGGTGGATTCACAGTATCAGGCAAAATAAGTATGCGCGATGGCATAGCAGACAAACTGTTTTGAACTAGCCTATTACAAAGGCGCTTTAATGCCCAAACAGAATAATTGTTTTCAGCAAGTGTGGCAGTACGCTGAAGGCTAAACCGGCCTCCGGGTCATGACTCGTCACCAGGCTGACTTGAAGGTTGTGGATCGTCTTGCGCTGGTGCATCCTCCTCCTCTCTACCCAGTGGTTGGAAGTCAATGGTTGCCCAATCGATTCCAGTTATGGATTGGAACACAGCTCCATCGCTTATAAGGTTGGAGGGGTCAACATCAGGGGCATAGGTGTGCTTACGGATTGGCGGAATAAGATCTTCTACATCATGTGTTGGCGCGGGAAGTCTTTTATGATCAGAATCATAAACCGGCTGATAGTGAGAGAGATCTGTTTCTTCAGCCAATTTGCTCGCTAAGGGGCACATTTCCTTTGTCAACCTTCGAAGATCATCATTGTTGAACTCTAAACCGTCCTCCTTTATGCCAGGATAGCCGATGCCTATATCCGACGAGTCAAGATCTGGTATCCATGCCTTAGCCCGGATTAGCGCAGTCAGTGCACCTGACCTTGCAGCTGATCTTTTAAACTCGCCCAACCGGGCAAGCAGCATTGACAGCTTCTCAAGAGTTTCCTTTATCAAAGTTGGAGGCGGTTTGTTATGAGCAGCAGGGCAAATGGCCCGTTGGGCTCCGGAATATAACTGCTCTATAAGAGTATAGGTAGCCTTCAACTTCATCCGCATGTCAGAGCCCAGATGGGTAATGCGAGTTCTTGTATCATGGCGAGCATCAGTAAACCGGTAACTGATGAGATAATGTATGTTGAAAACTTCAGGTGAGGATACTTACCAAACACAGCAGCGGTCATAGCATTTATCTGCCTCTTTAAACCGGTTAGCTCTTCGGCCACCGGTTTAAGGGCTGCTTCTGTGTCTTCGGCTCTCTTTTGCAATGCGGTTTTCTCTATGCCCCAATCCGCCCTTTCCTTCTTAAAAGTTTCCTTCAGCTTCTCCATGGCTGATAAGGCACTGGTCAGTTCCTCTTTGGCTTTGGAGGTTTCTGCTTGCTGGGATTTGGTATTTTCTTGAAGATCAGCGGTTTGGGCCTCCTTTTTGCTCAGCTCGGCCTATACGAGGTAGACATATCATGAGTTGGCAGTACATATTTGAAGTACCAAGCACATAACAAGTTATACACTCAGCACTTGGGGGCTAATGCCTATTTGCTTGATTATCAGAAATTTTTTACAAGTCCCAAGCAAAATACAAGTATTATTCTTGGCACTTGGGGGCTAATGTACATTTGCTCAAAGTAACATTGGTCAAAGTCCCAGTTCATCTTAAAAAGATCAACCGGACCTTGGAGGCTAAGCATGCAAAGTTGAGATATTACAAAGTCCCGGTTTAGATTGGCATCATAAATCTGCCCTTGAGGGATACTGGAGTTGGTATTTGAAATTGGACATAAGAGAGAAACAGTTATGTAGTTACCTCATATCACTCCTTCATCAGATTCACTAAACCGGCTTCGTAGTCGCGGCTTGTGTACAGATGGTTTAAAAAACCAGAATGAAGTTCTTGGGCATTGAGGTGGGCGTAGCTTGACAAGTCTGTGTTCCACTTGCCTTTGCCCATAGCAGAAAGCTCTTCCTTGGCACTATGTTTTGATAGAGCAACAGGATTGCCAGGAGTAGTGTGGCGAAAGCCGGTAATCGTAATGTCATCTTCCTTGTCATCAGCAGCCTGCACTGGAGTTGACGATTTATCAGTAGCCTTAGCCGGACTTGACGGTTTATCATCAGTGCGGACCGGGCTTGTCAGTTTATCAGCATGGCCTGTTGCATCAGCTTCTGCTTGTTCAACAACAAAGTCATGATCATGAGGTGGCCGATCATCAAACATGGCGTCAGCATTTGTTCCTTCCGGTTCTGGAGTTCTTTCTGGTTCAGTAACCACATTATCATCAGACGGTTTATTTACGCGAGCTTTCTTACTGGGTCTGGCCTTGGCTCTGAAAGGGAGAGATATAAAGGTTAGTATAAAATGCAAGTATAAAGCGTCAAAGGATTAAGTTTAAAGTGTTTACCCAGGAACGGTCTTAAGAGGAGGGAGTTGTGTGGCTGTTGATTCGCCAGATGATGAATAAGGTGTTCCCTGATAATTTGAATTGGACGGATTAAGAGGTTGTCGGAAATAACCTGCCTTGGGATAAGAAGTATCAGAAGTGTGTGAAACCTCAGATTGACGTTTCCGAACCGGAGTGTTCGGTAAACCGGCTGAGGTGACTACTTGGCCGCTGTGCCGGATTGTGCGGCGAGCTTCCTATTGCTGCTTCTTCAAAAGAAAGTGTGGGTCCAAGTGAGCTAGGGGGTGAGAAAATCTTACTTTCCGGTTAGCTTGACGGATTTTTTGTGTTGGCAGAGGGTCTGAACCGGAGGAAAGGTTAATTACCTCCACGTCATCGGCTTGGCTGCCTTCAGCGTTATCCTGATAATAATCGTTGTCAATGAGGTGTATGAAAAACGAACCAAGAGAGTCAAGTTCTACCTCTGAATCCGGATTATCCGGGTCATCATCAATGTTCAGTTCAGAGGGTTCAGCAGTTTTCTTCTTGGAAGATCTTTTAGTCACCTTGGTCTTGGAGCGAGGCGTCTTGGCCGGTTTGTCCTGTGGTTTCCTCTTACAGAACAGATCATCACCCTGTCAAGGAGGGACAAAATTTTGAAATAATATTCAAAGGGATCAAGACAAAACAAAAAGTTATATGATTCTTACAGCTGGCGGTTTATTCAAGGTGCAGAAAGGACTTAGCCCTGTCTTGCTGCAAACAGCCTCCGGTTCATTCAATATTTTCTTGACAAACTCATTAACTTCAGCCTTTGTTAGCTGAATGTTAATATGGCATTGAGGATCTTTCAAGTCCCTTGTGTACTCACACATTAAACCGGGGCATCGGCTTAAAGGCAGAATGCTCCAGGATATCCAGCAGCGAACAAAGTCAACTCATGTTAAATTTTTTGCCACAAAGGCTCTGAGCTTTGAGAGTTGTGCTGCGTAGTTGGATCGTTCCTTTGCAGTCAGCCTCTGAGGAAATGGATATGTGTTGCTAAGCCGGTGAGGGCGATAACCCGGCAGAGGATTCTCATCAGTTGGAGACGTATCTCGGCAATAAAACCAAGTCTGATTCCAGTCCTTGGGATGACTATGAAGTTTGGCGTGAGGGAAACTAACATCCTTCCTCTTTTGAATAGCCATTCCACCAAGTTCAGTATTGGGTTCGTCTGTAAACTCTGTGCGACGGTTCAAATAGAAGAAATCCCTAAACAGTTCAACTATGGGCTCTTCTTGAAGATAAGCCTCGCAAAATACTTGGAAATTGCAAACATTGGACACAGAGTTTGGTCCGATGTCTTGAGGATGGAGCTGGAAGCTAGCGAGCACATCTCAGAAAATTTTTGATCCGGGAGGGCTAAACCCTCGACCCAGGTGGTCAACAAACACGACTACTTCTCCTTCCTTGGGCTCAGGAGGATTTTCCGGACCAGGGCCCTCTAGTGGATGACGTCTTTCTTTGCTAAAACGTCGGTTGCAACACATCCGGTTAGTTGCTCTTCGGTAACCCGGGAAGGGACCCAGTTACAAGCATAAAATTGTTTGGCCATTTCAAATGAAAAGCTGGAAAAAGATCAAAGGCCGGTTTAGGGTTTATGACAGACAAACATAAAGCGACGCAATATCGGAAGGAGAAGACAGAGGTTGATGCACATTGTTAAACCGGAGCCTAACATTGGGAGGGTTACAAAGTTAAACGAATCCGCGGTTTAAAAGGGGACTAATGGTACCTGCCAGATTATCATTTTCTACATACCGGATTATCATTTGCTAAAAAAGTTAAACCGCCTACATTGGTATGGAAGGTACAGATCTAAAATATCTAAGTAAGGGAAAAACAAGTTTCACAGATCAATATGGTAATTTTAGATTTGCAGCGTATTAGTAAATCAAAACATATTCAAACTCAAAATACAGGCGTTTAAGTGGTTCATCAGGTCCAGATGAGTTTTTCCTATACGGAGAAGATATTCTGAGGATGAAAAAGGGGATTACAACTACGACTGCGCAAGAAAAGGTAGGATCTGAGTTTGCTGCTTACACTATGGAGATGAATGGAGAAGAACAGACGCGAGCTTTAATGAACAACCGAAACCCTAATGGCGGATCTAGAGCAAGGGAAAGGGAAACTTACTGTTGCCGACGAAGTAGCGAAGGTGCGCCGCATTTTCCTGGTACGTTCAGGTTGATGCAGCGGCCGGAGATGAGGTCGAGGGCGGAGCTTGACGACGACGGCCGCACGCGAAGGTCAGGTCGGTGCAAGGAAGAAGAGGAAGCGAGGAAGCACGAGGGGGGGGGAATGAAAAGGACCCCCTGGTCTTATTTATAAGGTGAAGGGATAAGTGACAGGCACAAAAATCGAGGAGCCCAAAAGTTGGATCTGTGACAGAGTTGTCGCCTCGATTGTCGGAGGCTCGTTAATGAAGATGAGACATACAATTTTTAATAATAGGTGACGTCATGGCGGTTTATTACAATCTTGGAGGATGACGTCACGGCGGTTTACAAGATTTATGCGAAGGTGCTGAAGGAGGAATTTTTCTAAGTGTTGAAGATTGACATAAACAGGTTCAAATCAATCTGGGGCCTAATGTTGGGGATATTACTACTAAGTATAAACCGGCCATGAGGGGCTGGGTTATGCCCACAATGAGTTAGTCATGTTTAAAGCCCATGAAGACAAGAAGTATGGCACTTTACGGAGGAGATCTAATATGAAGGCCCAGGGCCCAAAGGCGGATTAGGGCCCGTAGACATAAACCGCCATATGATATGTAACTTATGTTGTAAGACAGGGAAAGGTAGAAACCGAGCCGGGCACGTTTATGAGCCGGCCTCGGGATTCTGTAAACCGCCGGGCGTCAACCTGTGTATATAAAGGGACGACCGGGTGGCGGTTTAGGGACAACAAACAATAACTCAAGAGCCAGGCAAAGCGGATTCGCTCCCTGGTCATCGAAACCCTAGCAATTCTATCACAACTGGAGTAGGCTTTTACCTTCATCGTAAGGGGCCGAACCAGTATAATTACTTGCGTCCCTTGTTCCGCTTTAACCCCTTTAAGCTAACCGGTTGCGATGGCTCCACGACTAAGTCCTTTCACTAGGACATCTTCCGTGACAAAACAATGACACCCGGTGATAGTGTCTAGCGCATATCTATACCAAGTAGTAACACCCACATAAAAATTTCGAAGAAGTACTGTAGTGGATTGCTTATGCCCTCTGTTTAAAATTAAGAACCTCACTTTCCGGGGTACCAACTACGATAGAAGGACTAGACATGGTAGCAAAACAAGCAATCTTGCACACAAGTAAACAAAAAGATGAACGGAAAGAAGGCAAATAAAAGGCAAATATTTTTGTGTTTTTCTGAAAACATATTAGAAGTGGGGGAGAGGAAAACGAGAGGCAAATGGCGAATAATGTAATGCAAGAGATGAGAGTTTATGATAGGTACTTGGTAGGCTTGATGTAGAACCTCCCCGGCAACGGCGCCAAAAATTCTTCCTTCTACTTCTTGAGCTTGCGTTGGTTTTTCCCTTGAAGAGGAAAGGGTGATGCAGAAAAGTAGAGATAAGTATTTCCGTCAGTTAAGAACCAAGGTATCAATCCAGTAGGAGGAACACACAAGTCTCCAAAGATAGCACCTGCACAAACAAACAAAATACTTGCACCCAACACGATAAAGGGGTTGTCAATCCCTTCACGGTTACTTGCAAGGATGAGATCTGATAGAGATAGGTATAAAAGATAATAAAAGTGCAAAGGTAAATAAATTGCAGCAAGGTATTTTTTGAGTTTTTGATTTTATAGATCTGAAAATAATATGATAAAAATAGACCCAGGGACCATAGGTTTCACTAGAGGCTTCTCTCTTGAAGAAAGCATATAGTGGGAAACCGAATTACTGTTGAGTAATTGATAGATAAGTGCATAGTTAGGACGATATCTAAGGCAATGATCATGGAGATAGGCATCACGTCCGTGACAAGTACACCGACTCCTGCCTACATCTACTACTATTACTCCACACATCAACTGCTATCTAGCATGCATCTAGTGTATTAAGTTAACAAGAACGGAGTAACACCTTAAGTAAGATGACATGATGTAGAGGGATAGATCCAATCAATATGGTCAAAACCACATCTTTTTATCCTTAATGGCAACAATACAAATACGTGCCTCGCTACCCCTATTGTCACTGGGTGAGGACAACACAAGATTGAACCCATCACAAAGCACCTCTCCCATTACAAGAAAAATCAATCTAGTTGGCCAAACCAAATCAATAGATCTGAGAGAAATACAAAGCTATCTTAATCATGAATAAAAGAGTTCAGATAAGACTTGAATAATATTCATAGATAATTTGATCATAAATCCACAATTCATCGGATCTCAACAAGTGCACCGCAAAAGAAGATTACATCGAATAGAACTCCAAGAACATCGAGGAGAACATTGTATTGAAGATCAAAGAGAGAGAGAGAGAGAAGCCATCTAGCTACTAGCTATGGACCCTTAGGTCCATGGTAAACTACTCACACATCATCGGAAGGGCAACAAGGTTGGTGTAGAGGCCATCTGTGATCGAATCCCCCTCCGGCAGAGTGCCGGAAAAGGCCCCAAGATGAGATCTCACGTGAACAGAAGCTTGCGGCGGCGGAAACATATTTTTGGTGTGCCCTCTGGTGTAAGGGGAATATTTGGGTATTTATAGAGCTGGAGTTAGGGTTAGGGGATTCCCAAGGGGCCCACAAGTCTGGGGGGCGCTCCCCCCTAGGGCGCGCCTCTAGGGCTTGTGGCCCTCATGTGGCTCCTCTGGCCTCCTCCCGAAGCTTCGTGGTTGTCTTCTAGTCCAAGAAAAAATTTCAAAAAGTTTTGTTCTGTTTGGATAATATAATAGCATGGAACAATCAAAAATTATAGATATGTTGGAGACGTATCAACGTGCCATTAGGATGGATGTCAATAAAGGTAATTTTCCTTTCGGCGAGCCGACACGTACACACGAGCTCCACCGTGTCACTTGCGGGCTCGACACCTCTCCGAATAGCTAACAGGTAGCTGGTGAGGTGGAGCGCCAGCGGTTGAGGGGGATCTATCAAAAATTATAGATATGTTGGAGACGTATCAACGTGCCATTAGGACGGATGTCAATAAAGGTAATTTTCCTTTTGGCGAGCCGACACGTGCACACGAGCTCCACCGCGTCGCCTGTGGGCTCGACACCTCTCCGAATAGCTAACAACTTGCTGGTGAGGTGGAGCGCCAGCGGTTGAGGGGGGTCTCCTTGCCGCGGGGATTGCCGAGCCTTCATCTTGCCGGCCCTGCCTTGCCGGCAAGGGGTTGCTCCTAGTACTTCGTTTCTGTAGTTTGTATTGGTCTTCTTGATGCACTCCTTGATCTCTCAAAGAGCTACTTACTTTGAGTTGGAGGCCTTCACTAAGGCTTTAACTTTGCGGGGGAGCTACTACTTGTTTGTGCATAAGTTGGGTATTACACACCTATGTTTAATACAACGACACTTAGTGATGTGAAAATTTTTTAAGTACCATTCATTGTTTTCATCGCACTATGGACTTTCATGTGCAGACAAGCTTAGGTTATGCATGGTGTCATATAACGACCATAGTTGATTGGTGATGAAACTATCTGTATTTGACATTTTTTTCCTTCTATAATTCTGATCATGGCAATATGTGTTCATGTGGTACCATGTTCCTCACATATTCAAGGTGAACCCAAGAGGTTTGAAATGCACAATCATTTTGTTCATTTATCATGTGAAGTGTACTGTTTACCCATTGTAGTGCGTATGGCTGGTTGTCACGTCATACTCTGAGCTTCTACCACGAGCAAGCAGAAAGGTGCCTCCATGGGTGAATGTTCACAAAAGTATGTGCATTTGACATTTTACTTTTGCCTATGTACTATTGATGGGTAAATGTTCATGTGTTGGGATGTTCATTGTATATGTAAGGTGAACCCAATTGGTTTGCAATGCACATATGTTTCATTTGTGTTGGTATCTTGAATAAAGCAAGTTCATCGTGTCAAGTGTCACACCCGGTTAGAAATTAAAGTCTAGAGTGCCAGTTGTCACGTCATAATTTGATACCCTTTAAAATAAAACAAGTGGAGCGTGCCATATGAAGACCATGCACAACTCAGGCACGTCGAGCGTGCAATGTCGGCGCGGCACAAAATATATTGCTCGAACCCACCAAAAAATTGCTTCAACTAAAAAACATAAAAAATTGCTAGCGTTGAAGCCTGATTCCCATGCATCCTGGAACTGTCGGGCGACGTCGAAACTGCTCTGGTCGGTTACCTTTTTTGCATGAGAAATTAACAATCGCATTCCTTTTATCGCATCCATTTGTATCTTCTTCCTCGGTCGTTCCTCGTCCTCCACAACTCCCCACCACCTCCCTACAGCCATGGACGACAAGAAACTAATAGCAGAGACCCACCACATCACTGCCCATAGCACAACCGTGTTGGAGGTGGTGTACACCAACAAACCTAGGACTATGGAGCGATTCATCGCCATGTACGAGCAATGGATCTAGGAGGAGAAGAAGAATTTCATTGGACTGGACCTCGAGTACAACCATTCGAGCAGTTACAGACGACAAAGGGTCGCCGTCGTGCAACTCACAATGCGCGAGCATGTCCTCATGTACCACTACTGTAGATCCGAGTGGTGCCAAGCATTGGATCAATTCTTGCAACACAAATCGATAACTTCTGCAAGCGTGGACACGAGGGGTGACAAGATCATGATTTCCCATGCATGGATAATGATTCCAGATGAACACCATGTCAACATCCAAGAGCAGTTCCGCGTCAAACGTGGTGGAGAAAGGGAGTCCAGGGGTGACCTTGCAGCGTTCATCATCGACCTGTCATACCAGAACATGAAGAGATCATTCCCAAGGGACAAGCACCAGTACGGGGAGTGGAAGCCGATTTTCTTGTTGCACCTCGAGTACGCAGCAAAAGACGGGTATGTTAGCTATGAGTTGTACCATAGGATTCTAATCATTAAGGACATGCTACGTTACCTTCTCCAACCACCATTGAGGGAATGACTCTGCCCCCGTAAGAACAAAGACGAGGGATCTTCGAGCGGCTGGAAGCGCCGGAAGAGAAACAACGGGTGATGAATAGCAACAACTTGGGTGTGTACATTCAAGTAGTAGTATGTTTATTTAGATTGAGCGAACATATGTTCTAACTATGATTGTAGTAGGTATTGCAAGAACTTGTGTGTCTACATTCAACTAGTAGTATGTTCATTTAGATTGAGAGATCGTATGTTCTAACTATGATTGTAGTAGGTCAAAGATGTTGTGTGTTATTGCATTATACTTACTTACATAGAATAATTTGTGTGATGATGTACAGATTCATGGCGCTAATGTAAAAATATGTGATTGTATCTTTGTTAACTCTGCAAATGTTTTTTCGTGAATAGTGTGAGCACTTTCAGGAAAATACTAGCAAGGGCTTTCAAAATGCATGACCACATCTTTTGAAAACAATATGAGGCGCTTCCACAATACACCGAGAGCACTTTCATAGTCTTTGCGTGTTGAAAAAAAGCAATGCACTCTCACGTATATTGTGTGTAGAAAGAAAAAAGCAACGGATGGTCAAGTCTTCCTGGCCTCCTCATCATCCTCATATGAACGGGGCACGGGCAGATCATGTCTACACAGCGCACGCCTGGTATGGCTGTCATTCAAACTATTTTGGCGGCCTCCTCGTCTCCCACCGATTTAAGCGGTTGCCAACTCCCCTCTCCATCGCCTTCCCCATTCCACTCTCAATCTCTCCCCACATCTTTCTATCACTAGCACCATGTCTCACGCTGGATCTTCCGGCGCCCTCGGCGGCGACAGGATGGTGATGCCGGGCTTACTAGCCCCGTTCACTCGGGAGCGCCGTGTCGACCTCCATGACGGTTGTACCATCTGCACCGTCTATACCAATGAGATTAAAATTGTTGACAAATGGATATAAGAGAGCGAGGCGTACATGCGAGTGTATGAACTTTTCTTCCTCGTCATAGACCTCAAGTACACTCCCTCGCGGGACAAGGCAGGAGTCATCCAGCTTTGCGATGACTCTAGTTGTCTCATTTACCAGGTATATCAGTTGCCAAGAGTAAGCACATCCCTGCGGAAGTTCCTCCTCAAGGAACAATATACATTCGTAGGTTTTTCCACAAGGACATCCAGGCTGAATGAGTTGTTCCGGATGATGCAAGCAAGCCTTTGAATTCGCTCGGGGAAGTAGCCAGATTGATCATTGATGAATTCTACGACGAGATGAAGAATCTGAAAGCAAGGATTCTCATCGCGATGCACACATGCGTAATAACCCTTTGTGCTCCGACAGGAGGTAGTCCCATATGCAGGATAATCATGAATGGACAAAATAAGCATCACACGCAAATTGAAAGGTTTTCCCATGCATACATCTGTTGTTTCCATACACTGGTACAACGACGTGCTATATAAACAGTTTTTAACCCCTTTCCATGATGGCATTTGGAACCGTCGCCAAGTGAGTGTTGGCGATAGGGGGGTCCTTCCCACACGACCCAGAAACCGTCGGGGATAGGCCCTCCTGGGACACCAAATGAGCTCGTGTGCGATCTGGCGAGGCATCGAAACCCAATCATTTTCGTAGGTATGTACATCCCACACGGTAATCCGAGAAAAACATTTCCGTGGGTATGTACATCCCACATGGTGAATCCTAGAAAAACATTTCCGTAGGTATGTATATCACACACAGTTCTTTGTGTGGAAACGTTTGTGCAAGGTGGCCTAACGCAAACAGTTCGCTGCCGGAAGCCGTGTGTGATTGTTAGTTGATCGAACACGCCTACTTTCCAGAAACCGTGCGGGTTATTTGAGTTCATCGCCCACGGTATTGTTTGAGTAATCGTCTGCAATAGAAAACCCCAATAAGCAGGATAATTAGCCTATTGTTGATAATCCATGTACTAATCAAACTGATATTTCTTATAAAACACAGCAGATATTTCATATCCGTATAATAGCAACTAGGATTTCATAATCGAATTACATCAGATAGCTTTGGCACTCAGTTACGCCATTACACAACAGCACCAAGTTTCACATGCAGCATCAAAAACCTTTGGAAAGTAGCATCATACATGGTAAATAGACACATGAATCTCATCTTGGAAACTGCAGAAGCAGAAGGCAAATATTGAGCCTTCAGTGATGTTGAATGTCCTGGCAACTTTAGGCCAGTGGCTATGGATAATTGCCCGCCCAACCTTCATCCTCTTCAGCAAGACTTCAATATTGTACCGTGGGTGTTGAATGAATACCTTCCTCGCCTCTTGATCATGCAGGTGGTTCGAGAGATAATCATCGGTGAACTGCTTTGAAAAGTACTGAAAACAAAGCTATGCATAAATCGTTGTTATAAATTTTGAAATGGCGCAAGGGGTAAAAACAAGGTAAAAGAGCTAGTACCATCCTATAGTTGATTGATGTCTTCTTCATTGTGCAAACAAAGATCTTGCTGTTATTCGTCGCAAGTTTCTTCATCCTAACAATCTTTCCGAGTTTCTTGACTTGACCGATATTCATGGACATCTCATTTCCCCACATGCAAAATGGGTCGAACAGTGGGTCTAAGCCTCTGATAGCAGGACCTACATGTGCAAGACCAAATTGTAAGAAACCTAAATATTCGAATGATTCCTGCAACTGCACAATAATGTGCTATTAGCCAAAGGACCCTGCTTGAACAAACTTCAATGGTAAACCGCAGTGTCTCCCATTGTTTCCCTACAACACACATAAGGAAGATCTTGATTAGGTCAACTGAGAGTTGCCATACTATCAGTAGAATATGTACTGAGTACAGCCAAATTCGATTGGTGTCACATGCATAACAATACAAAATTGTACCCACAGCAAATGAAAATCAAATTGCAGAACTGAACCAAACAGTTAAATGGACAGCAGACCAAATGAACCAAAATAGTAAACTGAGCACGACATTGCAGAATAGAAACATGTACTGGAAGATAAGACAGTTAACAAAACAAAGAATGCTTGAGAACAGTACTACGAAATGTAGCAATTGTTGGACCAAAGTGTTAATTGAACATTCATTTCAGAGGACCAGACTGTTAACTGAACATCAGATTGCATATTAACATTACAGAGGACAAATCACTAGAAGGCACTGGCGGTGGCCTTGAGAAAACAGCACAAACTGTATTTTAAAGTAGACAACCGCGTGGCGGTGTCGATGGTGGCCTCGAAGACGAGGTGCTCCTCCAAGATCTGGTGGTCGACATGCATGGCATCCATAGCAACCTCGTGAGCGCATGCGGCCGCATGCTACTGAGCTCCATGTTATACTGCATGCAAAATGGCTGTGGGCGGTGCTTAATTGGAGGAGGGGACAGTGTTTTCAGTGGAAGGTGTCGTGCCGTCGGTCGGGGCATGTGGGGCGGGAAAGAGGAGGATGGTGTGGGTGGGGTGTGGATTACCTGACCATATCGACGAGGCTGCGCAGCAAGAAGAAGGGTCGGCAGCAAGGACGCCGCGCAGCAAGAAGAAGGGTCGCCGGCGAGGAGGCGGTGCTGCAAGAAGAAGGGTCGCTGGCGAGGAGGTAGCGCTGCAAGAAGAAGGGTAGCCGGCGAGGAGGCGGCGCTGCAAGAAGAAGGGTCGCCGACGAGGAGGCTGAGCTGCCAGTAAAGCAGCAGTGAATGTTTGAACTTGGAAGGCAATGAGGAACAGTGGAAATGTGGCTTTTGGTGGGAGGGAGGGGGCGGGGAGATAGATATTTCAGCGGTGGCAAAAAAATTCGCTCGGTGCCGCGAGAAACTTGCGCGCAAGTGTGGTTCAAGCAGGGGCAGTGGACTGTAGACGACGAAGCTTCCTGCGTAAGCCAGACAAGATAATGCGCCAAGATATTTTATATTGCATCCTACACGATTCTTTCTAATAAACTATTTGTGGTATACCTAATTTTTTTCATTATGTTTTGAAAGACAAAATGGTGTTACGGAGGAAAAGGATGGTGTTTGAATTGCTAGAACTACGTACAGTGAACATGCAACTAATACATGAGTGTCGTGTTTCAATTTGGAATATTACGAGTTTGTTTGCCATTTTTTTGAATTAATTGAGTTTTGGGGCATTTAATATGCATAATTCAAATTTGAACTACAAGCACATGCTCCAATGCACCAAAGTTTGTTGAAAAATCACATGTGTGTCTTTGGGTGAATTTACAGGTCTCAGGCAAGAAATAAGAATGAAATTCAAACATGTGGGCGTCGTGGCTTGGTCGAAAAGATTGAGAAACTTGGTTTTTTAATCCCTGTAAATCCAAAACATGCCTGAAAATCATGAAACCTGGCATGGTGTCATGACATGGCACCAACATGTTGCGGTAATTTTTTTGGCTGAATTGGGACGAGCTTTGGTGTAAGCTTCTTGCTAACCGGAGCTTATCTCAAGAAGGCTCGTGGTTCCAAGAGGGAAAGTGTCACCTCCGTGTGCGAAATGACATACGTACACTGCCTTCTCCTGCCTTAATTTTTTTACACAGGAAAATTAGACCAAATAGAAATATCATGCTAAATTTTGGAATTATTCCGAGTTTGTTGGGCCTTTTATACATTAATTGATTTTCTGGGCATTTAATATGCATAATTCAAATTTGAACTACAAGCACATGCTCTAGTGCACCAAAGTTGGTTGAAAAATCACATGTGTTCCCTTGGGTGAATTTCTAGGTCCCATGCAAGAAATGGGAATGAAATTCAAACATCTGGGCGTCGTGGCTCGGCAGGAAAGATTGAGAAACTTGGTTTTTTAATTCCTATAAATCCAAAACACGCCTGAAAATCATGAAACTTGGCATGGTGTCATGACATGGCACCAACATGCTGCGGTAAATTTTTTGGCCGAATTGGGACAAGCTTTGTTGTAAGCTTCTTGCAAACCGGAGCTTCCCTCAAGAAGGCTCGTGGTTCCGAGAGGGAACTTGTCACCTCTATATGTGAAACGACATACGTACACTGCCTTCTACATAGGCAGATTAGACCAAATAGAAGTATCATGCTAAATTTTGGAATTATTTCGGGTTCGTTTGGCCTTTTTTATACATTAATTGAGTTTTTGGGCATTCAATGTGCATAATTCATATTTGAACTACAAGCACATGCTCCAGTGCACCAAAGTTGGTTGAAAAATCACATGTGTGTCATTGGGTGAATTTCTAGGTCCCATGCAAGAAATGGGAATGAAATTCAAACATCTGGGCATCGTGGCTCGGCCGGAAATATTAAGAAACTTGGTTTTTTAATTCCTGTAAATCCAAAACACATCTGAAAATCATGAAACTTGACATGGTGTCATGACATGGCACCAACATGCTGCGGTAAATTTTTTGGCCGAATTGGGACAAGCTTTGGTGTAAGCTTCTTGCAAACCAGAGCTTCCCTCAAGAAGGCTAGTGGTTTCGAGAGGGAACTTGTCACCTCCGTGTGCGAAACGACATACGTACACCGCCTTCTCCCGCCTTAATTTTTTTATACACGTAGATTAGACCAAATAGAAGTATCGTGCTAAATTTTGGAATTATTCCGGATTCGTTTGGCCTTTGTATACATTAATTGAGTTTCTGGGCATTTAATGTGCATAATTTAAATTTGAACTACAAGCACATGCTCTAGTGCACCAAAGTTGGTTGAAAAATCACATGTGTGTCCTTGGGTGAATTTCTAGGTCCCATGCAAGAAATGAGAATGAAATTCAAACATCTAGGCGTCGTGGCTCGGTCAGAAAGATTGAGAAACTTGGTTTTTTAATTCCTGTAAATCCAAAACATGCCTGAAAATCATGAAACTTGGCATGGTGTCATGACATGGCATCAACATGATGTGGTAATTTTTCTGTCCGATTTGCGAAGGCGCACACATTAACAATCAACAAAGTCATTTTGGAACAAGTGTTGTCACGTTACAAAACAGAAACACAAGTATTATTGAAACCATGGTTGTTCTACTTACCAATTACGTGCCGCCATGTGTCCCCTTTTTTTATTGGCTAGAAGGTGTCGTGCGGGGTAGCTATTTGAGTAAAGGAGGCATGCGATCAGACCCCTGCGCGTGCTCATCGGGAGGAGAGCCCTTTGACCGCTACCCGCTGCGCACCTCCCTCCCAACGTCTCCATTAATGGTGCTTGAGCCCCTGTTCTACGGTGTGGCTATATATCTCACTGGACTGAGATTTAAGAGAGAAAAATGAAAATCTAAAATGAAAGTTTTGCACGGATCTTGATGTAATATCCAACGGACCTATATAGCATCGACTGTGACTTATAGCAAGCATGATGATAAGGACGATGACAGTGGATAATAATTGTCTTACATATTTAGGAACATAATTTTAAAAAGACACATGCGGCAACGCCCTAAATACACAAGGGCAAAAGAAGAAGGAAGACAACAATCTGGCTCGCTGATCTCTACTTTCTTGATGCGTTGCTGCAGGCCGCGGGAACTAGTCTCCGCAGTGAGCGGCGATGAGCTCTTTCTTGTCCTCAAGATGCTTCTTGAGAGCATCCACGGATTCCTCCACCAGCCTTCTATGCTCGATGTGCAGCATGGCATTCTCGTCCATAAGTTTCTCGACAAAGACGTCGGTCCTCTTCAACAAGGCAGTGGTCTCCTCCTGCAGCTCCGCACTTCCGACGATCTTCGCCCTTAGCAGGTCGCGCTCAGCCCGGAGCTTCCCATTGCTCTCATTTAGTTGCCGGATGACGCCGGCAAAGGAGGGTTTCATGTCGTCCTGCAACCTCACCCAGCCGGAGATCTGATCCATCTGGCTATAGACGATCACATGCATGCACCTGTAAGAGTCCTCGCCTGCCCACGAGACATTTTCCCAAGCTGCCGGGCGCGGGAGGACATCTCTGCTGCATTCGCGGCGCGGGGAGACATTTCTTCTGCTTCCGCGGCATGGCCTGACCAGTATGCCGCATCAACAACGCAGCAGGACCTGCGTGCTGCTTCGGCAGCGCGACGAGATAGATCCAAGTCGTATAGGACCTGAGCATACCAGTGACATTTATGTGACATCGGACAACATCAATATTTTAGTGGGTCCCATTACGGCAATTTCTGCATGGGCACAACATATCTTCGACCCATTGTTGTGAGCAAGTGCGAATTCCATAAATTGATTCACACCAGCCATGTACGGTGGCGTGAGGACCATTCCATGAGTACTCAAACCAGGATGCATTTCCTGTACAACATGAAAAGTAAATAGAACACACCTGATATTTGCTACTATATGATGTTTTCAGTAAACAGATCTAACCTGAAATCACCCCTGTTTGACGCTGCCGCTGTCGCACGCGACTTCACCCTTCAACTGTAGCGTGTGGTCTCATCGTACCCTTGCAGCCACATTCACCTCATCGTGACGGCCTCTCGACTCGCTACTAGGGGTGTGGTATGACAGAGGGCCCTAAGCCGACGATCCCAAATCCCTTTGTAAGGAGGGAACCGGACGATCCCAATTCCAAGTTCCCGCTATTATGAAAAGAGATCCCGTAAATGAATTAGCTGAAAAACAATTACATGTTATTTTTATTTACATTTGCAAAAAATTAACCCACCAACATTAAGTGTGACAATGAGACTCGTCCCAGAAAATGGACATGCGTAGTGACGGCCCAATACATCGCAAAATATCAACCCAAAACGTCGCCAAAGTTGCTAGGGCCCTGCCCCGGGAGGGAAACACCTCGTGATGGTGGACCGCCACAGAAAATGGTTTTAGGCGACGGTTCATGTTTTCGCCAAGGTTTTTGTCACTGAATAGAGTAAATTTTGCAGTGATGGCTTCAGCGGAAGCTCAAAGGTGCATGCCTAGGGTTGGCATCTTTGGAATGTTCCATCGCGCTCCAAAGGGCTAGTTTCTCCTGGCTTCGTGAGGGCATTACCTGCTCAGCATTCTTCAAGATTAACGCTGCCCATTGCCATCAGAAAAACCACATCTTCAGCCTTCATGTTGGTGATGACACCTGATACGTCCATTTTGCATCATGCTTTTATATCGACATTTATCGCATTATGGACTGTTATTTCACTTTATGTCACAATACTTATGGCTATTTTCTCTTATTTTACAAGGTTTACATAAAGAGGAAGAATGCCGGCAGCTGGAATTCTGGTCTGGAAAAGGAGCAAATATTAGAGACCTATTCTGCGCAACTCCAAAAGTCTTGAAACTCCACGGAACGTCTTAAAAGAAATAAAGAAAAATCCACACCAAAGATGAAGGCCAGGGGGCCCACACCCTTCTCACGAGGGTGGGGGGCGCCCCCCCCCTAGGCACCCCCCCCCCTACCTCGTGGGCCCCTGGTGGCTCTCTGACACCCATCTTCTCCTATATGAGGTCTTTCGATGAAAAAAAATAGAGAGGAACTTTTTGGGACGAGACTCCGCCGCCACGAGGCAGAACCTTGGCGGATCCAATCTAGAGCTCCGGCAGAGCTGTTCTACCGGGGATACTTCCCTCCCGGAGGGGGAAATCATCACCATCGTCATCACCAACGCTCCTCTCATCGGGAGAGGGCAATCTCCATCAACATCTTCACCAGCACCATCTCATCTCCAAACCCTAGTTCATCTCTTGTATCCAATTCTTGTCTCAAAGTCCGGGATTAGTGCTAGTAGGTTGCTAGTAGTGTTGATTACTCCTTGTAGTTGATGCTAGTTGGTTTAATTGGTGGAAGAACACATGTTCAGATCCTATATGCATATTATTACCCCTCTAATTATGAACATGAATATGCTTTGTGAGTAATTACGTTCATTCCTGAGGACAAGGGAGAAGTCTTGCTATGAGTAGTCATGTGAATTTGGTATTCGTTTGATATTTTGATAAGATGTATGTTGTCTAACCTCTAGTGGTGTTATGTGAACGTCGACTACATAACACTTCACCATTATTTGGGCCTAGAGGAAGGCATTGGGAAGTAATAAGTAGATGATGGGTTGCTAGAGTGATAGAAGCTTAAACCCTAGTTTATGGTTGCTTCGTAAGGCGCTGATTTGGATCCATATGTTTCATGATATGGTTAGGTTTACCTTAATACTTTTGTTGTAGTTGCGGATGCTTGAAATAGAGGTTAATCATAAGTGGGATGCTTGTTCAAGTAAGAACATCACCCAAGCACCGGTCCACCCACGTATCAAATTATCAAAGTATCGAACGCGAATCATATGAACGTGATGAAAACTAGCTTAAGGGTATTCCCATGTGTCCTCGGGAGCGCTTTTCCTATTATAAGAGTTTGTTCCGGCTTGTCCTTTGCTACAAAAGGATAGGGCCATCTTGCTGCACTTTATTTACTTTTGTTACTTGTTGCTCGTTACAATCTATCTTATCACAAAACTATCTGTTACCACTTATTTCAGTACTTGCAGAGAATACCTTGCTGAAAACTGCTTATCATTTCCTTCTGCTCCTCATTGGGTTCGACACCCTTACTTATCGAAAGGACTATGATAGATCCCCTATACTTGTGGGTCATCAAGACTCTTTTCTGGCGCCGTTGCCGGGGAGTGTAGTGCCTTTGGTAGGTGGAATTTGGTAAGGAAAAATTTATATAGTGTGCTGAAATTTACTGTCACTTGTTACTATGGAAAGTAATTCTCTGAGGGGCTTGTTCGGGGTATCTTCACCCCGTCTAGTAGAGCAAAGAGTTGCTCCTCAACTTACTGAACCTATTGAAAATGAAATTCCTTATGAGTATCCTTCGGGTATGATAGAAAGACTGCTAGCTAATCCTTTTACAGGAGATGGAACAAAGCATCCTGATGATCACTTAATATATGTGGATGAAGTTTGTGGATTATTTAAGCTTGCAGGTATACCCGATGATGCTGCTAAGAAGAAGGTCTTCCCTTTATCTTTGAAGGGAGACGCATTGATATGGTATAGGCTATGTGATGATATGAGATCGTGGGACTATAAAAGATTGAAGCTGGAATTTCATCAAAAGTATTACCCTATGCATCTTGTTCATCGTGATCGCAATTATATATATAATTTCTGGCCTCGCGAAGGAGAAAGCATCCCTCAAGCTTGGGGGAGGCTTAAATTAATGTTATATTCATGCTCCAATCATGAGTTCTCAAGAGAAATAATTATGCAAAGTTTTTATGCTCGGCTTTCTGAAAACAATCGCACCATGCTCGATACTTCTTGTGTTGGCTCTTTTATGATGAAGACTATTGAATTCAGATGGAATTTATTAGATAGAATTAAACACAACTCTGAAGATTGGGACCTCAACGAAGGTAAGGAGTCAGGTATGACACCTAAGTTTGATTGTGTTAAATATTTTATGGACACCAATATTTTCCGTAAGTTTAGCACTAAATATGGACTTGACTCTGAGATAGTAGCCTCTTTCTGTGAATCTTTTGCTACTTATGTTGATCTCCCTAAGGAGAAGTGGTTTAAATATCATCCTCCCATAGAAGTAAAAGTAGTTGCACCTATTAAAGTTGAAGAAAAGACTATCACTTATAATGATCCTATTGTTCCTACTTCTTACATTGAGAAACCACCTTTCCCTGTTAGAATAAAGGATCATGCTAAAGCTTCAACTGTTGTTTGTAAAAGTAATATTAGAACTTATACACCTCCTGAGCAAGTTAAAGTAGAACCTAATATTGCTATTGTTAAAGATCTCTTGTCTGATAATATTGATGGGCATGTTATTCAGTTCGAAGGTGAAACTGCTAGAATTGCTAAACCTTGTGATAAAGATAAACATAGACCTGTGGTAGGCGTGCCTGTTATTTCTGTTAAAATAGGAGATCATTGTTATCATGGCTTATGTGATATTGGTGCTAGTGCTAGTGTTATACCGCATGACTTATACAAAGAAATTAAGAATGAAATTGCACCTGTTGAGTTAGAAGATATTGATGTTACTATTAAACTTGCTAATAGAGATATTATTGCACCAATTGGAATTGTTAGAGATGTTGAAGTCTTGTGTGGGAAAACTAAATATCCTGCTGATTTTCTTGTTCTTACTTCTCCGCAAGATAGCTTTTGTCCAATTATATTTGGTAGACCCTTCTTAAATAATGTCAATGCTACCATAGACTGCACTAAGAATATTGTTATTGTTGGTTTGGATGATATGGTTCATGAGTTTAATTTCTCTAAATTTAGTAAACAACATCGTGAGGAAGAATTACCTAGTAAGGATGAAATTATTGGTTTTGCTTCTATTGCCGTACCTCCTAGTGATCCTTTAGAACACTATTTGTTAGACCATGAAAATGATATGTTCACGAATGAAAGAAGGGAAATAGATGAAGTATTCTTTAAACAGGAACCTATTCTGCATCACAACTTGCCTGTTGAAATTTTAGGGGATCCTCCTCCACCCAAGGGTGATCCCTTGTTTGAGCTCAAACCTCTGCCTGATAATCTTAAATATGCTTATCTTGATGAAAATAAGATATATCATGTTATTATTAGTGCTAACCTTTCAGAGCATGAAGAAGAAAGATTATTGAAAACTCTGAAGAAGCATTGTGCTGCTATTGGATATACTCTTGATGATCTTAAGGGCATTAGTCCCACTCTATGTCAACATAAAATAAATTTGGAAGCAGATGCCAAACCAATTCGTGATCCTCAACGACGTCTGAATCCTAAAATGAAAGAAGTGGTAAGAAAAGAAATACTAAAGCTTCTGGAGGCAGGTATAATCTATCCCGTTGCTGATAGTGAGTGGGTAAGTCATGTCCATTGTGTCCCTAAGAAGGGAGGTATTACTGTTGTTCCTAATGATAAAGATGAATTGATTCCACAAAGAATTATCACAGGTTATAGGATGGTAATTGATTTCCGCAAATTAAATAAAGCTACTAAGAAAGATCATTACCCCTTACCTTTTATTGATCAAATGCTAGAAAGATTATGCAAACATACACACTATTGCTTTCTAGATGGTTATTCTGGTTTCTCTCAAATACATGTGTTGGCTAGAGATCAATCAAAGACTACTTTTACATGCCCTTTTGGTACTTTTGCTTATAGACGTATGCCTTTTGGTTTATGTAATGCACCTGCTACCTTTCAAAGATGCATGATGGCTATATTCTCTGACTTTTGTGAAAAGATTTGTGAGGTTTTCATGGACGACTTTTCCGTCTATGGTTCCTCTTTTGACGATTGCTTGAGCAATCTTGATCGAGTTTTGCAGAGATGTGAAGAAACTAATCTTGTATTGAAGGAAAAGTGCCACTTTATGGTTAATGAAGGTATTGTCTTGGGGCACAAAGTTTCTGAAAGAGGTATTGAAGTTGCTAAAGCCAATGTTGATGCTATTGAAAAGATGCCATGTCCCAAGGACATCAAAGGTATAAGAAGTTTCCTTGGTCACGCTGGATTTTATAGGAGGTTCATTAAGGACTTCTCCAAAATTTCTCGGTCTCTGACCAATTTATTGCAAAAAGATATACCATTTGTCTTTGATGATGATTGTGTAGAAGCATTTGAAATACTTAAGAAAGCATTAGTCACTGCACCTATTGTTCAGCCATCTGATTGGAATTTACCCTTTGAAATTATGTGTGATGCTAGTGATTATGCTGTAGGTGTTGTTCTAGGGCAAAGAGTTGATAATAAATTAAATGTTATTCATTATGCTAGTAAGACTCTAGACAATGCTCAAAGAAATTATGCTACTACTGAAAAAGAGCTTTTAGCAGTTGTATTTGCTTGTGATAAGTTCAGATCTTATATTGTTGATTCTAAAGTAACTATCCAAACTGATCATGCTGCTATTAAATATCTTATGGAAAATAAAGATGCTAAGCCTAGACTCATTAGATGGGTTCTCTTGCTACAAGAATTTGATTTGCATATTGTTGATAGAAAGGGAGCTGAGAAACCCGTTGCAGACAATTTGTCTGGTTAGAAAATATTCTTGATGACCCACTACCTATTAATGATAGTTTTCCTGATGAACAATTAAATGTTATAAGTACTTCTCGTAGTACTCCATGGTATGCTGATTATGCTAATTATATTGTTGCTAAGTTTATACCCCCTAGCTTCACATACCAACAAAAGGAAAAGTTTTTCTATGATTTAAGGCATTACTTTTGGGATGACCCACATCTTTATAAAGAAGGAGTAGATGGTGTTATTAGACGTTGTGTACCTGAGCATGAACAGGAACAGATCCTACGCAAGTGTCATTCCCAGTCTTATGGAGGACACCACGCTGGAGATAGAACTGCACATAAGGTATTGCAATCTGGTTTTTATTGGCCTACTCTCTTCAAGGATTCCCGTAAGTTTGTCTTGTCTAGTGATGAATGTCAAAGAATTGGTAATATTAGTAGACGTCAAGAAATGCCTATGAATTATTCACTTGTTATTGAACCGTTTGATGTTTGGGGCTTTGATTATATGGGACCTTTTCCTGCCTCTAATGGATACACACATATTCTAGTTGCTGTTGATTACGTTACTAAGTGGGTAGAAGCTATTCCAACTAGCAGTGCTGATCATAACACTTCTATTAAAATGCTTAAGTAAGTTATTTTCCTGAGGTTTGGAGTCCCTAGATATTTAATGACTGATGGTGGTTCACACTTTATTCATGGTGCCTTCCGTAAAATGCTTGCTAAATATGATGTTAATCATAGAATTGCATCTCCTTATCACCCTCAGTCTAGTGGTCAAGTAGAGTTGAGCAATAGAGAGCTGAAATTAATTTTGCAAAAGACTGTCAATAGGTCTAGAAAGAATTGGTCTAAGAAACTTGATGATGCACTATGGGCTTATAGAACTGCATACAAAAATCTTATGGCTATGTCTCCATATAAAATGGTTTATGGAAAAGCATGTCACTTACCTCTCGAACTAGAACATAAGGCATACCGGGCTATTAAAGAGCTCAACTATGATTTTAAACTGGCCGGTGAGAAGAGGTTATTTGATATTAGCTCACTTGATGAATGGAGAACCCAAGCTTATGAAAATGCCAAGTTGTTTAAAGAAAAAGTTAAAAGATGGCATGACAAAAGGATACAAAAGCGTGAGTTTAATGTAGGTGATTATGTATTGCTATACAACTCCCGTTTAAGATTTTTTGCAGGAAAACTTCTCTCTAAATGGGAAGGCCCCTATGTTATCGAAGAGGTCTATCGTTCCGGTGCCATAAAAATCAACAACTTCGAAGGCACAAATCCGAAGGTGGTAAACGGTCAAAGAATTAAACATTATATCTCAGGTAATCCCATAAATGTTGAAACCAATATTATTGAAACCGTAACCCCGGAGGAATACATAAGGGACACTTTCTGGAACATTTCAGACTCCGAAAAGGAATAGGTATGTGGTATGGTAAGTAAACCGACTCCAAAACAATTTTTAAGGCAATATTTCTCCGTTTTGGATTATTTAGAAAATTAGAAAAATAAGTAGCAGTCCGAGAAGGACACGAGGGTGGTGGGCGCGCCCTACCCCCCTGGGCGCGCCCCCCTACCTCGTGAGCACCTCGTGTGCTTTCCGGAATCCGTTTTCTTGCACGTTACGTATTTTGGTCGGTAAAAATTCATTATATATTCTCCCGAAGGTTTTGACTCCTGTATCACGCAAATTTCCTCTGTTTTTGTTTTCGAGATGTTGCTGCTGCAGATTAGAGCAAGATGTCTTCTCAAGAGTCAATCGGGGAGAGCTAGGTATCTAATCCGGCACCGGAACCAAGGGCAAACAGCGATGCTGACCACTTTGGGCCAGCAACGGAGGAGATGGAGGCTGACTTGATGAGAGTAGATGCTATGGAGGATCAAGAAGTCACCTCTCGCCTCCGAGCTGGGTTCACAATGGGGGAACTACAGAGCTCAGCTATTCCAAACTCGGTTATCCCTTCTAATGTTAGATTTCTTACTTATGAAAATATGAAGAGGAGTGTCACTTGTTCTCCCGTGTCTATGCAACACCCTTGGGTGCAAGGAGCTTTAGTTGTCACAGGGAAGCTTCATAAGGAAATAATGGACCTCAAGCAGCAAGTCAATAAGCTCGAGGAGGAGAACCGTATCCTGAGGGGAATAATCGCCAAGAATATTACACCAACAACAAAGAAGGAGACATAATCACATGGGTATGGGCACTCCCCTTGGCAACTGCCAAGCTTGGGGGAGGTGCCCCGGTATCGTATCACAATCACAACTCTTATCTTTACCATTTTTCTTAGTTCGATCCTATTAGTAGTATCTTGATCTAGTAGAATAAAGTTTATGGCATGATCTAGTTTTGAGTTTTGCTTTATGATCTCTCTATGTAATCGAGTCCATGAGCTATATATAATAAAGATTAGTGTTGAGTCAAGGGCTTGATTATTTTGCCATGATCTTGGGTGAATAAAAGAAAAGAGAAAAAGAATAAAAAGAAACAAAAAGTTCATATTGATCTTATTGAGAGTAATGACTTCACATAGAAAGAGTATGATGATTAAAAGTTGTTGGGAGTTGGCAGACATAGCTTTGGTCATTGTTGCAATTAATAGGAAGTAATAAGGAAAGAGAGGTTTCACATATAGATATATTATCATTGACATCTTTTATGATTGGGAGCACTCATTAAAATATGACATGCTAAAGAGTTGATGTTGGACAAGGAAGACGACGTAATGAGTCATGTCTTTCTTATATCTGAGATAACGTATGTTGTCATGGATCCTCTAACTTGTTGAGCTTGCCTTTCCCCCTCATGCTAGCCAAATTCTCAGCACCAAGTAGAAATACTACTTGTGCTTCCAAATATCCTTAAACCAGTTTTGCCATGAGAGTCCACCATATCTACCTATGGATTGAGTAAGATCCTTCAAGTAAGTTGTCATCGGTGCAAAGCAATAAAAATTGCTCTAAATATGTATGATTGATTGGTGTGGGAGAAATAAGCTTTATACGATCTTGTGATGTGGAAGTAATAAAAGCCACGGACTGCATAATAAAGGTTCATATCACAAGGGGCAATATAAAGTGACGTTCTTTCGCATTGAGATTTTATATATCCAACCATAAAAGCGCATGGCAACCTCTGCTTCCCTCTGCGAAGGGCCTATCCTTTATTATTATCTTCTACCTTATGCAAGAGTCATGGTGATCTTCACCTTTTCTTTTTCATTTTATCCTTTGGCAAGCTCAGCATGTTGGAAAGAACATGATATATATATCTAATTGGATGTAGGGGAGCATGAACCATTATTGTTGACATTACCCTTGAGGTAAAAGGTTGTGGGGCAAAACTATAAGCCCCTATCTTTCTCTGTGTCCGATTAAAACTCCGTAACCACAAGTATCGCGTGAGTGTTAGCAATTATGGAGGACTAAATGATAGTTGAGTATGTGGACTTGCTTTTTAGCTCTGACATAGACTCTTTCCGATGTTATGATAAATTGCAATTGGTCCAATGACTGAGATTATAGTTTGTTGGAGCCCAATAAGGTTTATGATTTATACTTTTGCATTGTTAATAGATCATCACTTGAACATAAGTAATCATATGACAAAATCTATATATGTTGCTGTTATGAGAATAATCATGATGCCTTCATGTCCGTATTTTATTTTTATCGACGCCTCTACCTCTAAACATGAGGACATATTTATTGTTATCGGCTTTTCGCTTGAGGACAAGCGAGGTCTAAGCTTGGGGGAGTTGATACGTCCATTTTGCATCATGCTTTTATATCGATATTTATCGCATTATGGACTGTTATTTCACTTTATGTCACAATACTTATGGATATTTTCTCTTATTTTACAAGGTTTACATAAAGAGGGAGAATGCCGGCAACTGGAATTCTAGTCTAGAAAAGGAGCAAATATTAGAGACCTATTCTGCGCAACTCCAAAAGTCCTGAAACTCCACGGAACGTCTTAAAAGAAATAAAGAAAAATCCACGCCAAAGATGAAGGCCAGGGGGCCCACACCCTTCTCACGAGGGTGGGGGTGCCCCCCCTAGGGCACGCCCCCCTACCTCATGGGCCCCCTGGTGGCTCTCCGGCGCCCATCTTCTCCTATATGAGGTCTTTCGATGAGAAAAAAATAGAGAGGAACTTTTCGGGACGAGACTCCGCCGCCACGAGGCGGAACCTTGGCGGATCCAATCTAGAGCTCCGGCAGAGCTGTTCTGCCGGGGATACTTCCCTCCCGGAGGGGGAAATCATCACCATCATCATCACCAACGCTCCTCTCATCGGGAGAGGGCAATCTCCATCAACATCTTCACCAGCACCATCTCATCTCCAAACCCTAGTTCATCTCTTGTATCCAATTCTTGTCTCAAAGTCCGGTATTGGTGCTAGTAGGTTGCTAGTAGTGTTGATTACTCCTTGTAGTTGATGCTAGTTGGTTTAATTGGTGGAAGATCATATGTTCAGATCCTATATGCATATTATTACCCCTCTGATTATGAACATGAATATGCTTTGTGAGTAATTACGTTCGTTCCTGAGGACAAGGGAGAAGTCTTGCTATGAGTAGTCATGTAAATTTGGTATTCGTTTGATATTTTGATAAGATGTATGTTGTCTAACCTCTAGTGGTGTTATGTGAACGTCGACTACATAACACTTCAGCATTATTTGGGCCTAGAGGAAGGCATTGGGAAGTAATAAGTAGATGATGGGTTGCTAGAGTGACAGAAGGTTAAACCCTAGTTTTTGTGTTGCTTCGTAAGGGGCTGATTTGGATCCATATGTTTCATGCTATGGTTAGGTTTACCTTAATACTTTTGTTGTAGTTGCGGATGCTTGCAATAGAGGTTAATCATAAGTGGGATGCTTGTTAAAGTAAGAACAGCACCCAAGCACCGGTCCACCCACATATCAAATTATCAAAGTATCGAACGTGAATCATATGAACGTGATGAAAACTAGCTTGACGATATTCCCATGTGTCCTCGGGAGCATTTTCCTATTATAAGAGTTTGTTCTGGCTTGTCCTTTGCTACAAAAGGATTGGGCCATCTTGCTGCACTTTATTTACTTTTGTTACTTGTTGCTCGTTACAATCTATCTTATCACAAAACTATCTGTTACCACTTATTTCAGTACTTGCAGAGAATACCTTGCTGAAAACCGCTTATCATTTCCTTCTGCTCCTCGTTGGGTTCGACACTCTTACTTATTGAAAGGACTATGATAGATCCCCTATACTTGTGGGTCATCAACACCGCGTCCGACGAGGCAGCTATGGCGGAGGCTACATTCTCCCACTTCTCACCCATTGGTTGTTCCCCTGACAATCAGGAATTCTCCATTCATCTGGGAGCGCTGGATACACGTGAGTTCGACTTATCTTCATCCATTCACCAAGGCAGAAATCTAGAAGCCAAATTGTTGCCTGTCGGGAAGGCGTCGGGCCCTAACAGATTTACCCTCGAATTTTTGCAGGTCTGCTGGCCCGTGATCAAAAAGGATATTTGTGAAGCCTTTGATAAGTTGTTTTAGCTCAACGGCCATGGATTTCAGAAGCCGAACGAGGCCATGCTCACTCTTGTTCCCAAGAAACAAGATGCATCTTCCTTGTTTGACTATAGACCTTTTAGTCTAATCCACCTGCTTGCTAAGTTGTTCGCGAAGGTGCTCTCACTCCGTCTGGATCCATGACTGGGTGATCTGGTGTCTTCCAGCCAAAGCGCAAGCATTGCCGGCTATAGCATCCATGAAAATTCCATCGTGGTGTAGCAAACCGTGCGTCTATTGCATAATCTCAAGGTGCCCAGGGTTCGCTTGAAGCTTGAAATATCCAGCGCATCTGACTCCTTCTCCTGCCTTCTTCTCCTCGAGACAATGTGACATCTAGGATTTGGACGTTGATGGCGAGAATGGGTATCGAGCTCTTGGGTACTCATCAACGAGACACCAGGACCCCCAATTTTTCATGTCAAAGGCCTGTGGCAAGGTGATCCCCAATGTTGTTCACATGGGTGATCGGCTCTCTCAACTCCCTGCTAATGCACACTATGCGATATGGTGTTCTTTGGCGCCTCACCGACCGCCACGCAGCTTTGAGCGTGTCCCCATACGCCGACAACATCATCGTCATCATGCGTGAGTTCCTCCAGGTATCTGGTCTCCACACTAACTTCCATAAAAGCTCTGTCATCCCCAACAGATGCTTGCCTGAGCAGATCGTTGAAATTGGGGATGCGCTAGTCTGCCCGGTGGCTTCCTTCCCGATGACCTACCTTGGCTTGCCTATTTCCATTCAGAAACCATCGACCACCACCCTTCTACCGCTTGTGGAGCGTATGGCCAGGATGTCACCCACGTGGCGTGCATCTCTTCTGTCAAGAGGGGAGTGTCTCGCTCTTGCTAGGCATGTTCTCTCTGCCATGTTGGCGCACTTGCTGCTCGCTATGGCTCTCAACGCAACCATACTGAAGATCAACGGGATTTGTGACTTTCTCTAGCATGGCAAACCTGATGCCTGCGGAGGCCACTATCTAGTCAACTGGGAAAGAGTTTGTCGCCCTATCAAGCTGGGTGGATTGGGAATCCATGACTTGAGGCGCACTGGGAGTGCCCTCCACACTCGTTGGTTATGGCTGCAGGCGACTGATGCGTCGAGACCATGGCACCAGCTTCATCTCCCCTATGATCCCTAGGTTAGACAATTTGTTCGTGTATCCACAACTTGGTATCTTGGTGATGGTCGCACGTGTCAATTCTTGGCAGATGACTGGCTCGAGGGGCGATCGATCGTCGAGCTCGCCCCTTCTCTCTCCACCTTGGTTCCTCACAAGCTAAAAAACAATGTCTGGCATGTGATGCTTCGCAGGGACGGGCCTGGATTCAGGACATTCGCGGAGCCATGGGTGTCGCGGCAACTATTGAATACATCGATCTATGGCGCAAAATCCAACTCATCTCTCTTGGACCTGACCCGGACGTGATCCGGTGGCAATGGACCTCATCTGGTGTGTATTCTCCAAAATATTGCTACTTGCAACTCTTCCCAGACTCTACTCCTTCGCCACATTGGCGCATGACCTGGCGAGTTTGGGCTCTTCTTCGCATCTGATTCTTCATCTGGTTAGCGGACCAGGATCACTGCTGGACGGCGGATCACCTCCAGCAACATTGCTTGCCCCATCATGCCCAATGCCTCTTTTGTGATCAAAGCCAGGAAACGATCCAACATCTTCTCGCAGGATGTCCCTTTTCTCGGCAGCCTTGACACGACGTTCCCTCATGGTGCCTACAACAACACCGACACTACAAGAAATATGTTAACTTGTGACCTTGACTATTGGTCACTGAAAGGTCATTGTTTTTCATTTGCGGCCTTTTTGTGACCAAAAGACAGAAGGTCAAAAGCTGGCGGTCGTAAACTAAAAATAACGACCTTCTGTGTGAGAAGGTCGTAGACGTTTACGACCAAAATATGCCTACTGTTGTGTTTTAGTCACTAGCAGCCTCCCCAGGCCACGTAGGCATCCGACGTGGCAATCTGATGTAGCACAAGAATCAGCCCGGTCCAATTCGGTGTTTATATGGGCCGAGCCCATTAATTCAGCCTTTTATATATTTTTCTGTTAATTTTCACTAGCTACATGGGCCTGGCCCAGTAATTCAGCCTTTTTATTTTCTGGGTCATGGCCTTTCACATGCCATTTCCTTTTTGGGCCTCGGTCATTTTACAATACAATTTTTTTTAATTTTCAGCCTTTGTTCCCACTAATATATTTTGGGCCATGGCCTTTTCAAAGCCCAAATAGACTTGGTCCAATAAACATTTTATCCACTTCTCGATTTGGGTTGTGCCTCTTCAAGTCAAATAATATTTACATCATAGATATACATTCAGCCCAGATTCAATGCCAATATATTTTCCAATCCAGAAATAAATTTCAAGTAAACATAGTGGCAAGCAAATATACACCAAACTCTCAGCAAAATCACCAGTACAGCAAAATTCCCAGAAAAATCAGCGTTACAACAAAGTCATGCACCTCCCTAGCTAGGTTCAGAAGCAGGGATACTAGAGCATGCATGCATGCCTAGATCCAGCATGCATTGCTTCTTCCAACTTCTTCATCCTAAAGCTCACGACGAATCATGAATAGAGGCCACCATCTGCATTTTATAAAACAAAATGGTCAGGAACAAAATAAATTTGAACATGTTAACCTTTTGGCATAAATAACAATAGAACAATCAAAATGAGGCATAGTTATCAGTGAATACTGGTGACTACCAATAATCAGTAAATATTATATTAGTGAGGAACAACATCATAAAGATTAACAGCGGGGATGCCACAACTAGAAGGAGCAAGCTATTTTGTATTTGAGAAACAGAAAAAAAATTGCATCAACAATTTCTCAGAAGGTAATTGAACTTATGTGCACGCATTTAGACAAAAACAAGAGCTTGCACTGTACACATTAATTAGAACAGGTCGCAAGACACCTACACAAGCCAGAAGGACTCTTTGAATTTAAGAAAAAAAGGACATTTGAAATTTTTAACAGGCATAATCTTGAGTTTGACAAGTACACATTAATTTTAGCATAGCATCACTAGCTCTGTTGTTGTTTTCATATTATACAGGTATTGCATCACTAGCTCTGTTGTTGTTTGCATATTAACATGCGGACAGCAAATAACACATCAGTTTAATCATATGCATCAATTTTGTTACAAGCTTTTCTTCAGAGATGGGCTAGTCTGTTGCTACTACTGTAGTACTATCGGTGCACATCACCGTAGTCTACATCTGCAGCTGCCCTGTCACTAGAACCACACAGATCACTAGCTGCCCATTCCTTAATAATCATAACAAAAATTACATCTAATATCAAGTACCATGGATGCACTAAACCCCTCCCACCAGCTTGACCCTGAGAAGCAACTCAGTCTCAAGCCTACATAGTACATGCATTGAGAAGTTCAACAAATATGTGAATGTGTTCATGTACTGTACTGGATAGCAATTAGGAGACAACTGAAGCCTGGTTATTATGTTGCTTAGCCTGCTTATCATTCATTTATTTGTACAAGCTGGGATTCATCATCTTTGCACTGGGTAGCTCTCAACTCTCTAGCAAACAACGAACATGTACTGTACTGGGTAGAAATTAGCAATCTGGTCCACCTCAATCTTACCTCCGGCTCTGTACAGCTGCTCAGCTACTAGCTGCTGGCCTTCTATGTTGCACGTCTCCAGTCCCCAGTGCCAGGGTGCACACCTGCACACTGCCGGCCGCCGAGGAGACTGCTGCCGCTGGCCATGGCGACTGGGCGTGGTGGCCGACACCGGCGTGGAAGCAGCAGGGCGCAGGCACGCAGCCATTGCCAGCCTGCCGGGGAAGGATGCAGCGTCCGTCGAGAAGTAGGAGGCGGAGTTAACATGGGCAGTCGGGATGCTAATGAACTGCTGGTAGTTGTTAGGCACCTTGATATGCATACAGAACATCACATCATGAACGACATCAACTCATCAAGCGACATTGCTGCAATTACAGAAAAGAGGAGCTGCAATCACGGATCCAAACTTGAAATGGCGGGAGGGAGGAAGAGGGGGGCGCTGTGAGGAGTGGAGGGACACCAATGCCTAGTGTAAGCAGTTTGCACAGAAACAGACACCAATGCCTAGTGTAAGCAGTTTGCACAGCAGACACCAATGAGCAATCCAAAAAGAAATAAGTAAGAGGTTAGGAGTGTTCAACTTGCATACCTCCCTTTTGAAGCGGCACATGAGACAGCAACTTGATGGTGGTTTTGCTTCGTCTCCAGTGGCTTGGCATTCAAATTCTCTTTAAACCTGAACCAGAACACATGTGTTAAATAGAATATAGTGAAGGGAACAGAGTTATCAACACATTGTGTATATTTTATTCTAATTTCAGTAAATTTTAGAATCAGAGAATGTTTTTGGAATGAATAGACTGCTCTTTTTTCAGTATTGTTCTTAGCCAATCACTAATGCACCCTGCAGTGTAGAATGTTTACTTTTTAAGAACAAAATCAGGCTAACCACATGGGAACAGAAGAATTTATGATACCCATTTTTCAGGGAAAACAGTTTGGAATATAAACAACAACGGACAAGTTAACACTGGGAACCACAGTATTTGAGCTATAGATCTGGAAATCACATTTTAGAATGCAAAATGACCATGCACGGTGGTGTTGAACAAAGAGCAACCCAGAAAAAAACTGAAGATGTTAGGAGTTTATTACCTTGCATATCTCCCCTTAGAAGCGGCGTGTGAAACTGTGACTTGGTGTTGCTTTGGCTCCTCATCTGGGCCAGCGAATTCCCCTTGTACCTTGAACCATTACATATGATTTATTCGGCATCACAGTAAAATGAAGCAGAGTCGTCAACGCAGTCTATTAATATTCTAATTTCAGCAACCCCAAGAATTCTATTAATAATTTGTTCTCAGACACATTTGCAATTTCAGCAAATTTAGAACCACAAGAATTTGTTGCCGTATACATTTATAATTTCAGCCCTAAGGAATTGTTCTTAGATCCATACAAATCGAACAGGACTAGAGCAAATTGACATATCAGAACGGCTAGATGGAACAGGACTAGAGCAAATTGACATATCAGAACGGCTAGATGGAACAGGACTAGAGCAAATTGACACCAATGCCTAGTCTAAGCAGTTTGCACACCGGCTTCAAAAGGGAGGTATGCCTAGTGTAAGCAGTTTGCACAGTGATCCAACCTCATTGTCCTACTTCTAGTAGGCTGGTTAATTCTCGCATTGCCTAGTGTAAGCAGTTTGCACAGCAACAGACACCAATGCCATGACTCACAGAGAGACCAGCTCCGTCGAGTTGAAGAGCTCCGGCGGGATCTCGGTCAGATTCCAGAATCCAGTGATGTTCCTGCATGATCCAGAGCCCAGCCGTCAATCCACAAGCAAAGGCACCGGGAAAACTGAAAAGCCAGAGGCCTCGGGCGAGCGGGGAAGACAGGGAACGAACAGGTGCGTGATGCGGCACACGGGCCAGCGGTCGCAGCTGCAGCCGACGGACGCATTCTGCGCAAAGGACTCGATCCAATCCCGCGTCCCGCACGAGTGCCCCGGGTTCACCGTCGGGCCGCACCGGAGACCCCACTGCTGGAACAACGCGAGCAGGGCGGCCGCTGCGAGGGGAGGAGGGGACGGGAGAGATCTGTGAGTCAGGGGCCATTTCGATCCGTCAGGGCGGACCACAGCAGAATGGACAGGGAAGTGGAGAAGGGGGGAAAGGGACTGACCCTGATGAGGTCGATGCGACGGGCGGCAGCGTGGAGTCCTCCTTGAGCGCGAAGACGTGATCCTAGAGGCGGCGGCGCAGGTCCTTGGAGACGGCGAGGTTGAGGCGGAGCGAGCGGTCGGGCACGGGGAGGCAGGGGGCAGACTTGGTCGGGCGCAGCACCCCACCCACGACGCCGGCTGGTGGTGGTGCTGTATGATGGTGGTGCCCTGGACTGGATCCAGTGTTGCACCTCCAGCCCACGGCGGTGAGAGTGTGAGGGGGCTGCGGCACGTCGAGATCCAGAGGGAGGGAGTGGGGTTGGGGGCGGCGACGGTGGATCCAGAAGGAGGAGTTGTGTGCGGCGACGGTGGATCCAGAAGGAGGAGTTGTGTGCGGCGGCGGTGGATCCAGAGGGAGGGAGAGGGTGAGAGCGCTAGGGTTCGCTGCGCGGGGAGAAAGAGGAGTGGTGTGCGGTGGGTTTTTTTTTAAGGTAAATACACCGGGAGTCATAGAACTTATACGGGACATTCAGTTTGGTGCATAAACTCATAAAATACATGTTTCTGGTCATCTAACTTGTTTCATATACGGTGCTTTCCGTATCACAGGCACACGTGGCGTGCCAACGTGGGGGGCTCATTTTCACTGTTTTTTTAATCCTTGCATTTTATTTATTTATGCAGAAAATTCTCAAATAAAATTAAAACCAAACTTTTCTGATCGCTTGCATTTTATCTACACGAACAATTCTCAAATGAAATTGAAAAGGAGGGTACATGCTGGGCTTCGAACTACTCGACAAACCTGATGTTTGGTGATTAGTACGCACAGTTAGCTCTATATTATATGGATAGTACAAAGAAAGTAGAAATTTAAACAGGAAAAGCTGTGCAAAAAAGGGATAGCCCCGGTTCAAACCCATGACCTCCTGGCTAGCTCGCCGCATGTGCAATTATAGAGATATACACAATTTATCTTTTGTATTCTTTCTTTTTTTCTATGTAAGAAAATAACTTATATTCTAGATAAACTTTTCGGACAAATCATTCAACTTTTCCCCGCAAAAAAAATCATTAAACTTTTGTTTGAATTCACATAATATTAAATTTGAAAAATCTGGATAGAAGAAATATAATGCAGAATGAATGTACATGATTTTTTTAGACAAATAAACTACATTTTTGTTTAAATTCGAATAATTTTTAACTTAAACAATCTAGTGCAGAATGATTGCACGTATTTTTGGACAAATAGACGGAAACTGTGTTTGAATTCAAATAAATTAAAATTGTGCAGAATAATTAAAATTTCAAAAATCTAGATAAAAGAAGATATATTGCAGAATAAATGTACACAAATTTATTTCAGGCAAATTAGCGGGTTTTTTTTCAAATACGAATAATTTTAAAGTTGAAAATCTAGATAAATGAAATATAGTTCAGCTGAATTATCCAAAAGAATTTTAAAATTTGAACAATTTTATATTTGAAAAAATTGATCGCTCAAACAGAATGATTCCACTCTCCGCGTGATAATGTGCATAAATTTCTATTACCCGCGTAGTTTTCTTAAATAGAGCAAGATTAATAACAACATACAGACGAACATTTCCATGCATGAATATTTTTTTGAAATGCGTGAACATTTTTAAAATGCAATATACTTTTTTTAATTACACAATTTTTCTAAAAAATTAAATTTTTTAAAATATCACATACTTTTTTACAACATAGAACATTTTTGAAGCGTCACAAACAACAAAATATAAGTTGTTTTCTTACATCATTTTATTCCTGCAGGGAATTACACGAACATGTTTTTAGTTTTCGTTTATTCCTTTGTTGGGTTGAGCGAACATAGTATTAAAGAAAATTTTATTTGTGAGTTTGATGTCAATTTATTCTTGGTCGAGTGGCTAGTGCAGTTATCTCTTAGTTTGGAGGACGTAATTAAATAAAAATCAAGGATGCTTTTTGCAAAAGAAAGATAATGCATGGCTGACCCAACACCTCACCACTCACAGCCCCGACATGTGGGCCGTATTCATGCTGACACAAACATGAGCACAAGATACGGCTGGACACGAAAGAAGTGACCGTATCTGCACGCATAGGCAAGTTATGTGACCGTAATGACGTATTTTACAACTTTTAGCACCAAACTGAACATCATATGCAAGTTATATGACTGTCATTGATATTACCTCTTTTTTTAGGGGTAGCTCGCTGTGGGTGGGTGAGACCGTGAGAGGGTGAGGTGAGGGCCGTTGGATCCAGAAGGATCCGACAGTGATTTATCCATGATCCGCGTGAGAGGCCCCTGAACCAATCAGAATGCAGTATACAGGTATGATATTTTGACCATTTAAATTGGTCGTAATTGACTAAGAGTAAGGTGCTAAATCATGTTAGCTATTTTATTATGAACTGAAAATTTGAAAAAAAACTTCTCATTGTGTCAGCAAATTTGACTATAGTTTTCCAAAATAATCACAAATTGAAATAAGACAAATATTTTTTAAAGAGTTACGAGAAATGAGTTCTTTTAAATTATTTTTTCATTTTTTGAGTGCCCAAAAGGGGGTTTTTTGTGAAGAACCTCCCAAATAATTGTTGCAAAATTGAACCAAATCATTTTTCTAAAATACTAGATCATATTTAATGCACAATTGACCAAATGGTTGGGTGTAAAAGTTTTGATCCACCTCTCATGAAAAAGATAAATTTCCGCCCATTCAGTTGGAAGCGGGTCAAATTTGAACTGTAGCTGCCTCATAGTTTGCTATTTATTTTTTCCAAAAATCATTTCTAGATACATAAGTATCTATTTTATTAGAGAAACACCAAAAAAATTCCAAGATTCAACCACTAGCTAGGAATGGTCATTCTCGCCGTTTTGACCGCATTTTGAAACGGGCATAAAAATTCAAAAAAATCAAAAAATTGAGAAACTTTCGCATTGTATCATAATATGTGGTCAAGTTCACAGGAAAAATAACAAACTTGTAATACGGCAATTATTATAAAAAAGTGTTCTCAGAAACGAGCTATCACGTGTGGAGATCAATGTCTTTCAAGCCAGTTGATCAATCTTATGGCCACATTCATGGCATAGTTTGTTTAAATGATCTCATATTGTGCACAAGGGTGCATATTGGAATGGCAAACAATGTTGCCTAAGGAAGTTTTCATTTTCTTTGGACGAAAAAACCATTTTCCATTTTTCGAGTGCCCGAAAGTAGGTTTTTTTGTGAAGGACCTCCCAAATAATTGTTACAAAATTGGACCAAATCAATTTTATAAAATACTAGGACATATTTAATGCACAATTGACAAAATGGTTGGGTGTAAAAAGTTTTGATCCACCTCTCGTGAAAAAGACAAATTTCCGCCGATTCAGTTGGAAGCGGGTCAAATTTGAACTGCAGCTGCCTCATAGTTTGCTAATTATTTTTTCCAAAAATCATTTCTAGGTACATAAGTATCTATTTTATCAGAGAAACACCAAAAAAATTCCAAGATTCAACCACTAGCTAGAAACGGTCATTCCCGCCGTTTTGACCGCATTTTGAAACGGTCATAAAAAATTCAAAAAAAATTAAAAAATTGAGAAACCTTCACATTGTATCATAATATGTGGCCAAGTTCCCAGGAAAAATAACAAACTTGTAATACGGCAATTATTATATAGAAGTGTTCTCAGAAACGAGTTATCACGTGTGGAGATCAATGTCTTTCAAGCCAGATGATCAATCTTATGGCCACATTCATGGCATAGTTTGTTCAAATGATCTCATATTATGCACAAGGGTGCATATTGGAATGGCAAACAATGTTGCCTAAGAAAGTTTTCATTTTCTTTGGATGAAAAAACCATTTTCCATTTTTTGAGTGCCCGAAAGGAGGTTTTTTTGTGAAGGACCTACCAAATAATTGTTGCAAAATTGGACCAAATCAATTTTCTAAAATACTATGACATATTTAATGCACAATTGACAAATTGTTTGGGTGTAAAAAGTTTTGATCCACCTCTCGTGAAAAAGACAAATTTCCGCCGATTTAGTTGGAAGCGGGTCAAATTTGAACTGCAGCCGCCTCATAGTTTGCTATTTATTTTTTTCAAAAATCATTTATAATTACATAAGGACCCATTTAATCATAAATACATGGTTTGGTGGCGATACGTCGAGGTTTGGGCGGTGGCCGAGGGCCCCAACTCTAGAGCGCGTAAACTCGCATGCCCGCCGCGTGGTCACCGCGTGACCGTGGCGTTGCCATGTGTTCTGGGTGGCCTAGGCATGTCTAGTGGGTTGGGCACTCCCCAGGTAGGTGCTAGGAAGAAAATTACAATATAAGATTCTCACGAGGAGACCGATCGATGCTTAAACATGAATTAGCAGCCAAGTGTTTGATTAGCGGTATGGAAAATGTACATGGCTAATGGGCGTGAGTTTTGGCTGAGGATGATCAGTTACTAAGAAGACCGTCTTCACAAATTTTCAACTCAAAAGGAGGAGCCTAGGTGGTACTTGCTTTGCAAAGTACCACACTGGACATAAATACGAATGTTGAAGCTGGGCTCAAAATAATGAATGGATTGAGTTGGAATTTGGTGGAGGATGGTTATTTGGGCATAGGAAAGCGCCGTAGAAAATGGATACCATTTGGACATGACAAAGTTGTACTTCTTTCACAAAGTGTTGTTCTGAACAGAATAGAAAAATGAATATTTTTGAATTATATTTTAACTAGGCGAGGAAGGTTTTTGACATATTTGACGAAGATATGACCCAGAGAATTTATGAGATTTTTTGAAGAATTTTGGGACTAACAGAAATATAGGTTGCTTCACAACCTAGGACAAAAACTGCCACATGGACATGACACATAGGCAAAACTGATGAGGTGGCGCGTAGCAACCCACCATAATTTACAAGGTTATGACCATCTATATTGGTCATGATCAGCTAGAAATAAGGCAGCGGACCAGTGCTATCTGCTTTATGACCATTTCGTGTAAGGAAATTACGACCTTTCTGACCAAAATTGTCGTTATAGTTTAGGGTTTGGAGCCCCCCGAACAGCTTTTGACCAATTGGTCTGAAATGGTCATATATCTATGACCAATTCTTCCAGGGTCACTGGCAGAAGGTCACTAGTTGACATATTTCTTGTAGTGCGACGATGCTCTTTGATTTCTTCACCTGGTGCGAATCCTCAACCAAAAAAGCGCCCCTCCGTTTCTGGAAGGGTTTTGGCTCTCTCGCGATTCTCACAGCTACACTGTGGAAGCACCGCAATCATTGTGTTTTGCAGACTAAGGCATAATCTAGTGGTGAAAAGAGGTGATGCCTTCCCACTCATCCAGCTTGAAGGCATGATACTTAAGGCATCTCCAGCCGCGCGCCCAACAGGCCCCCAGGCCATTTTTTCGGCGCCGGCGCCGAAAAAACGGCCCAGTCGCGCCCCCAGGACGCTGAAAATCGCCGATTCGGACCTTTTTTCCACCCAGCGGTCACAGGCCGAACCCGGTGCGCTGGGGAGCAGTTGGGGGCTCCGGCGCTAGGGAAAAGCACGCCTGGCCCACACCGACAGGGGAAAAGTCAAGGTTTTCTTCCCCCGACTCGCCTCGCACCCCCCGCGCCCTCGCACGCCTGGTTTTCTTCCCCTCGACCACCACTAGCTATATCCCGGCGATGCCCGCCGCCCTACTCCGCTAGATAGCCACTCCCCGCCGGAAAATAGCAGCGCTTCGCCGCGGCAGCCCCTCCCACAGCAGTTGGGCGTTTCCGGCCACGGAGGCGCGGTTTAGCGGTGGGTACACGCCCACCGAGCGCAAGGTGTTCGGTGTTTTGCCTGTCTCGGCGATGGACTCGAATGACGAGGAAGAGCTCGCCGCGCTGCTAGAGGAGGAAGCCGCGGCCGATGTCCAGGAAGAAGAGCATCTCATGGTGCTCGCCGCCCTCGCCCAGCTGCTGGCGAGCAATGAAAAGCCGCAGTGAGGTGGCTCGGCGCCGGGGCGGGTGAAAGCAAAGAACCGGCATCGTCTCGAAGGCTACTACATGCTCTACTCCGACTACTTCGCCGATGCTTCACTTCATGGCGAGAAAACATTTCGGCGCCGTTATCGGATGAGCCGAAAGCTCTTCCTCAGGATTGTGAATTCCATCCGGGAGTTCGACAACTACTTCAAGTGCAAGATGGATTGCACTGGTGCTCTTGGATTCACCTCCATCCAGAAGTGCACGACAGCGATGAGGATGCTTGCATATGGAGCTCCCAGTGATTCACTCGACGACTATGTGCGCATGGCCGAGTCCACCAGCATAGAGTGTTTCTACAAGTTCTGTCGGGCAGTGGTGGCAGTGTTTGGGCCACAATACTTGAGAACACCCAATGCGGAAGACACTGCTCGGATCCTAGCCCAGAATGCAGCAAGAGGATTTCCTGGGATGCTTGGAAGCATCGACTGCATGCATTGGAAATGGAAGAATTGCCCATTTGGTTGGCAGGGGATGTACAAAGGCGCCAAAGGCGGTTGCAGTGTGGTGCTTGAGGCGGTAGCCACACAGGACCTCTGGATTTGGCACTCCTTCTTTGGTATGCCTGGAACTCACAATGACATCAACATGCTGCAGTGCTCTCCTGTTTTTGCCAAGCTCATTGAGGGCCATTCTCCTTCGATGAACTTCGAGATCAATGGGCACCAATACAACAAGGGGTACTACCTAGCAGATGGCATCTATCCGAGATGGTCGACATTTGTGAAGACGATCTCAAACCCTGCGGCAGGAGGCAAGAACGCCTGGTTTGCGGAAGTTCAGGAGGCTTGCAGGAAGGATGTCGAGCGGGCATTTGGTGTGCTCCAATCTCGATTCGCTGTTGTTCGGTACCCCGCTCAGACCTGGTCCAAAGATCAAATGTGGGAGATTATGACTTGCTGTGTCATCTTGCACAACATGATCATCGAGAGCGAGCAAGAAGACCCAGTGTTTGACACTGAACCATACTACAAGCAGGGTCCTCTAGCCGAAGTTGATCACCATCTACCGGCAACTTGGACTGCCTATCTCAGTATGCGTCAGGAGATCCGAGACCCACAGGTGCATCATCAACTGGAGAAAGATCTGATTGAGCACCTATGGAGGCTCAAGGGGGACGCCGTGTGATGAAATACGAGTTTTTATTTGTTGAACTATATAATTTGTATTGAACTATTTGTTGGTGTACTATTTTGTTGAAGTATTTGATTTTTCTGTGATGAAATATGTGATAAGAAATAATTGTGTTGATAATTGAACGCCGAGACACGGCGAAACCACACCGAATATGGGCCCATTCTCGTCCATATGGGCCCTTTATTCGCCGAAATTGGGCTGCAAAGTAGGCCAATTTCGGCGCCTGGGGGCGACGACTGGGCGCAAAACCGCCCCCAGTGCCGATTGTATCGCCGGCTTGCTCCCAGGAAGTGATTTTTATGCTCTTGAGGAGGGGCAACGGCTGAAGATGCTTTTATAATTTAGGTATGTTATACCAATTATATTGTAGGGGGGCCTCCTTTATAGTCTTTGTTTCAGAAGAAAAAAAATGATGTTTCCGATGGCGAGAGACCCTCCGCGGCGTGTGTGCTGCAGGAAATCAAAGACTAGGCGCGGCAATGGACTAACGCTGGTGCTAAGGGTCTGGGTATGATCTTAATAGTCTTTTTTTTTTGCCATGATCTTAACACAGTCGCTTGTTGCTCTAGGGGCTGAGCAACCCCTCATTGCTGCTCCCAATTTTTGTCTATGCGCCTCTGTGTATGCATTGACGAGACATTCTGTAACATTATTTCTATCTATTAATGAAAAGATACGCACCCAGCGTATTCGTGAAAAGTCGAGGAGGGCCCAAAATGTTGATAGGAAAGTTTAGCTAGGGCGTGGGCTGCCCCAAGCACATTTGTACATCGCATTCTGAGCAGAAGTCTGCCGTCACGAGTAGTATCTTTCAAGAGATACCCACTTTGGGAGGCCTTTGAAATCGACTCTGACCCAGATTGTCTCGGCCCTGCTACAGACGCGGGGCCCTAGTGTACAGCCCTGATTTAATACAAGGCCAAGAGAGGCCATTACCACCAGTAGCGGCCGTCAGGAAGCACGGCCAAGTTGTTAAAGGCAGCGGGGACAGGGCCACCGCCCACCGCCGTCGTACTCGTGGAACTTGCCTGCTCGCCACCCCGCCCTTCGCTGCTACCGCCGCAGCCGATCGATGGCCGACTCCGCCGCCAAGCGGCCTCCAACGCCGGCGCCGGCCTCCGGCGGAGGCGGTACGCACGCACACCCCTCCGTCCTCTCCTAATCTCTTTGTTGTTTACGCCTTATGCTTGGCGGTTTTGCCTGACTCTTATGTGTTGCTCTGGACCTGCGGTGCCATGTGATCCGCCCGGTTGCCTTCTTGCTTCTTTGATCGCGAGTAGTGCTGGATTTGCTCTTACGACGACGTGTAACGACGTGATTCGCGAGATTGTCCGGTCATAAGTGAAGTGCACCTCTGTTTGTTGCCTCCAAATAGTAGTAGTTTTTGTTCCTTCTTGCACTCGTCTGAACCAGTTGAAAAACACGACTTAATTCATGTTACAAATCCTTAGCATCGTAATATACCTGATTCCCCGTCCTTGCCACTTTTTAGCAGTACAAATTTATTCACCAAGCAAGTTATTCACATGCATAAATCCAAATAAAGACAATAGGTGAAGGAGTCATCCTGGATTCCCTGCAAAATTTGTGTACAAGTTTGCTTCCAGGGGAATAAAATAGTTGCTCGGTTTCAGAAATTTACGCCAGTTTTTGTCGCTTGATTCTAGATGACCCAGTTAGATTACTCTTCTTGAGAGAATGATTCAGTAGTGCTACCTGATGAACATCGGCATTAAACCGGCAGTCCAAGATGACATAGTTGTTCTATATCTTTTGATTTCAACCGCTTCCTGGCTCACAAAGGAACCTGGTATAGTTGAACTTTCAATTTTCTGTAGAAACTCTTCAGAGTTGGTTATCCTTTCAGATCTGTTGCTAAACTGCATAGTGTTCAGAACATTTCCCCTTGCTAGAATATTCAAAGTAACTTACCTTTCCTGCGTCCCATGTCCAAAGTTTTGTCGCAAAAATTTCATACCACTCTACATCTGTCGTAGAAATTTCATTGACCACTTTTCAATTTCAAATCCTGGTGTTGTTTTCCTGCAAAGCATATGATGTCATTTTCTCAGAGGAAAAGAATTACTGCATTCAAAACTCTAGTAAGTCGCATAAGTGTTGACAGAGGTGTTGCGTGGTTCTCGAATACATGACCCATGAGGGTTTACCTCGTGACTTGCGTGGATTTATATATTAGTGTATTATTACAAATAAACATGATATTATGGTGGTTATGATAATGAAATACTATTTTAAGTCATGGAGAGAGCACACGCAAACGTCTGCACTCATTTATTTATTTATTTTTGAGAGAGAGAAGAATAATTTGGGATTTGAGCCCTTCTGTCTGGAAACGAAAGGAGTACAGCTAGAAGCCTTAGAATCACCGATCACAAACCACACGTTGAAGATCAGATCTTGATTTGATTTCTTAGGGCATAGCACTATCAGACAATCAAACCTTCATTATTTATTCCATGCAGGGATCGAGTTGACAGTGGATGAACCTATGCTTGAAACTGACAGTTTAAGATGATACTACTACTAGTAGATTATTCTATCTTTTGCTTCTATCTGTTTCTTAGCTGACAGATCACAGATGCATGGCATACTTAATTATTTCGTGGGACCTACTATGCTTTCCTTCAGACTTCATTGATCTGCCAATCATTTGGGAGATTTTCTCTTGGTATAATGGTTTCAATACGTCTGAATGCCTGATTCACCAATTTGTCCACAACAACAAGACTTATTCAGAAATTCTAATGCTGGTGCTGTCAATGTCATGAGAATATCTCCAGATAGGTTCTACAATCTCTCATATTGAAAATGTCACGAAAGCATTGGTGTCATGTTGGACCTGTACTGTAATATCAAACCTTCTAGTAGAACTTTATGACGTTGCAACTTGGTGCATGTTCAAACCTTCCATCTCTGATTTATGTCAAAAGCTAAGTTGAAACAATCCATCTCTTAAGCCAGAAGACATCTTACAATCTGTGCGCTAATTTAAACGAGGCGCAGAAGTTCAAATTGCAGTGACACAGCACTGATTTCACGTGTTTGCTATCTCATTTCACAGGCATGGCGTGGAAGCTCTCTCTAGCTCTGTTTGTGTTCCTGGCGGCGCTGCTGTACAAGCAGCTTCAGCCTCCGGCTCCGAAAATCGCTGGCTCGCCGGGTGCCCCCCCTGTTACAGCATCAAGAACAAAGCTCAAAGACGGCAGGCATTTGGCATACCTGGAATCTGGCGTCCCAAAGGAGGAGGCCAAGTACAAGATCATTTTTGTCCATGGATTCGACTCCTGCAGATACGACGTGCTTCAAGTTTCCCCGGTACATAATTATTATCTTAAGAATCATGTTAAGGATCGAACAATCTTTTCATGCTGACACGAAGTGATTGTCACGGCATGGACTGGTGAAATCTGGTACAGGAGCTGGCCCAAGAGCTGGGCATCTACCTGCTGTCCTTCGACCGGCCTGGGTATGGTGAGAGCGACCCTGACCCGGCAGCGTCCGAGAAGAGCATCGCCCTCGACATCGAGGAGCTGGCCGACAACCTGCAGCTGGGCTCCAAATTCCACCTCATCGGCTTCTCTATGGGCGGCGAAATCATGTGGAGCTGCCTCAAGTACATCCCTCACAGGTAACACGGCATCATGAACTTATCAAGCTGATCACCGTGCATCTTTCTTCACTGCAACATCCAAGGCTTCAGGTCTGAATGTTTGTTCCGCCGTGGTGCAACAGGCTCTCCGGGGTGGCCATTCTCGGGCCGGTGGGCAACTACTGGTGGTCCGGCTTGCCGTCGAACGTGTCATGGGACGCCTGGTACCAGCAGCTCCCACGGGACCAATGGGCGGTCTGGGTCTCCCACCATCTGCCATGGCTGACCTACTGGTGGAACACCCAGAAGCTCTTCCCGGCCTCCAGCGTCATCGCCTACAACCCTGCGCTCCTGTCCGAAGAAGACGCGAAGCTCATGGAGAAGTTTGGAATGCGAACCTACATGGTACGTATGGTAACAAGCACCTGGCATGGTTAAGCTGGATACAAAATCCCCGTGTAACTGAACTGACGGTTCATTTCTCTGGTCCGTTTGTGCGTCTCGCAGACGATGATAAGGCAGCAGGGGGAGTACTACTGCCTGCACCGCGACATGATGGTCGGGTTCGGGAAGTGGGGTTGGAGCCCCCTGAACCTCAAGGACCCGTTCGCCGGCGGCGAAGGCAAGGTGCACCTCTGGCATGGCGCGGAGGACCGCATCGTGCCGGTCATCCTGTCGAGGTACATCAGCGAGGGGCTCCCGTGGGTAGTCTACCACGAGCTCCCCAAGTCCGGACACCTCTTCCCCGTTGTCCAGGAGATGGCCGACGCCATCGTCAAGTCCCTGCTGCTCGGAGAGCAGTGACCTTCCACTCCCCGTCATCTATCTCTGCGTATGCTTCTTGTGCAGTACTGCCGCACCGTGTGGTTGGCTCCTCCTCACGGGCACCGAATAATAGTGTTTCTTTCGGTCTGGAAGACGACGACAGACACTTGTATATATCGTGCAAAAAAACAGTGTTTCCCATTTGGATCATGTACCCGGTCCCATTTGGGCTTGACCAGGGCAGCTGGCCTCGGAACGGACTCGTGACCCGGGGGCCGTGAATGAGGCGGACGGCCGGGCATGCTGTCGATCCGCCGGCGACTTGGACCACATGCGATTTTGGAGCCGAGAAAGGCATCTTGCATCGCCCGGAGATGGCACAACACAAGACGCCCAGCGCTTTCGCTGTCCATGGTCCGCATTAACCTGGCGCTGTCCACTGGCATCTTGAATCTCTCCCATTGCCGTCCAAAATCACTGTTTTAACGTTTAACCGAGAGACTAGAGCATCTACAGCACCCAACCCCCTTCCCTATATGCTCGGGCAGACGACCCGGTCCAGCCGGGCTCTTCGTATCGGCCGCGTATGCCCGGGCAGGCAGCACCCCTCATATCCAACCTATATCTGTGATGGATATGGGAGACCCAGGCGCGTCCATCACACCATAGGGACCCATGTAGAAACACTCAGAAACCCATCGGTCCAGTGGGTCTCCTCCGATTTTTTATGTGGACACTACAGCACGCCGCCTGAAGCCCAAGTACATCTATTTAAGTTGGACGACCCCAACCCTAGCTGCGTCCCATTTCCCTTCCCTCCGCGCCACCACCCACCCACCCATTTGCTCGCAACTCGCTGTCTGCAACAAATAACGACCTACACTATGCTCGCTCATGCGCGCCGGCTGCTATTCCTAAAGCAGCTTCGGGCACGACATGAGGCTCAGATTGCAGCTAGCCTGCCTCCGGACTCTCCGAAGCATGGGGAGGAGGAGGTGGAGGAGCAGGCGTTGGACGCAGCGATGGAGGAGGAGGACAACAGCGGATTAGGTGCTTCTGGTTGCCCAAGCCGGATCCGGCATGGCCGACGCGCTTAGCGAATATGAGGTCGCCCAAGCGGATGAGGCGGTGGAGCAGCAAGCCATCATGGAGTCCATCTGCTCCAAGGCGAAGGTGGAGGCGAACCGCCACTACATCCGTGATCGGCGAGCGAAGGTGGATGCAATCTTCTCGGACATGAAGTCCGACAAGGAGCCGGAGCAGTCGCGGGAGGCTGCCACCCCCCTAGGAAACAGGCGTCGTCTACATCTCCGATTATGAGTAGGCTAGGTTTATCTACGTAGCATATATTTACATAGCTTTTGTGTGTTGCATGATCTAGTATGGATTTGAGTTTGAGGTATGTGGTTGGAATGGATGTTGACTAGTCACTGTGCGCGGACGCACCTGGGTGCCTCCGTAGAGTTTGAGGGCGGGTTTTGGTATATCTTGTTGTAGATGCTCTTAGCACGATTTGACCCTACTTTGTAAATATTTTTTAATTTAATATTTTTCATAGCGCTTGCGCGGGGGCCGCTATGTACCATACTATAGCGCCATGACTCATGACGCCATGCCCTCTACATGAAAGTTTTTATTATATCTCTTTTGAATATCTATCGTATTAGGACTAATTTTATAACCTATGCGTATTATCATTACTATTTATTAGACTCTCAAAAAGATATAAGTGAAGCATAAGAGTACAACTATTTCTTTAAAATATAACCATCGTCGTGCTCTAAAAAATATAAATGAAGCACTAGAGTAAGTGCCTAGCTCAAAAGATATAAGTGAAGCACATAGAATATTCTAACAAATCATGAATAAATGTGTGTCCCTCTCAAAAGGTGTGTGTGTGCAGCAAGCGATGATTATGGCAAACTAAAAATCAAATAAAACAAAGACTCATATAATACACGACGCTCCAAACAAAACTCATATCATGTGATGAATAAAAATATAGCTTCAAGTAATATACTGATGGATTGTAGACGAAAGAGGGGATGACTTCCGGGGCACCCCAAGTTTAGATGCTTGGTTGTCCTTGAATATTACGTTAGGGTGCCTTGGACATCCCCAAGCTTAGAGTCTTGCCACTCCTTATTCCTCCATCCATCGTGATTTCACCCAAAACTTGAAAACTTCAGCACACAAAATTCAACAGAAACCTTATGAGATCCGTTAGTATAACAAGCAAATCATAAACTTTAGCTATTGTTCTCAACCCATTCATATTTTAATACTGCATATTACCTACTGTATTCTAACTTCTCCATGACTTATACCCCCAATATAATCTATAGCATCATTAAAACAAGCAAACTATGTAATGAAAATAGAATATGTCAAAAACCGAACAGTCTGTAATGATCTAAACAAACGCAATACTTCTGTAACTTCAAAAATTCTGAAAAATTAGTACAATGAGGGAAATTTGTATATAAATAATGTGTAAAATATTCAAAATTTATCACGTTCCAGTGAATTTAAACAATTATATTACTGGGCGCAAAAGTTTCTATTTTTTCACATAATCAAGTCAACTATCGACCAAATCATCATAAAGGCTTTACTTGTCACAAACACTAATTAAGACATAAAAACACAATCATAGCAATAGAATAATTGTGTGGACACAAGAAAACAGAAAATAAAACAAGAAAAATAAGATAACTATTGAGTTGCCTCTCAACAAGCGCTAGTGTTTTACGCCGTAGCTAAGCGTAATGCATAGTTTTAAGTATTGTCATCCTTAGTTTCCAAATCATGAGGCATGTGTTTACTAGGATGATTTTCAAAATTAATGGGGAACACATCATTTATTAAAAGTTTAGCATCTTAATGGAATTTTCTTTTAACCCCTTCGTGATTCCCTTTTACGATTCAAGAATATTGTCGATTAATACCATTGGAAACTTGTTGGATAATGTGTAAAGGGGGAACTTCCTTCTTAGCATTTTCATCAAAAGTGTGGTAATCACGAAACACATACCTCCTCATAATATCCTCATTAACTAAAAGTTTATCAATTATAGTACATTCATGATTCATGTTGTAAAAGTCAAAGATTTCTTTATCTTCTCGTACGATATAATCAAATTCATTCATAAGAATAAGAGTAGCTATCTTTTTAACTTTAGGATCGCTTATGACAGGTAGTTCATAGAACAACCTTTGCAAAGTGGGGTGAGTACGCAGAAATCTTCTTTCAAGTTTAAGAATGAGTGCAGAAATAGCTTCAGCATAACTATTGGTTCTCTTAAGAATAGGGACACCATTGCAGACCAAAGTTCCCGTACAAGCAAAGAATTCCTGAATAATACTTTTTCCTATGATGTCTCACTTCCCATCACAAAAAAATTAGTATCCAAATTTACAGAAATTTCTTCTTTAGGAGTCTTACCATCATCACTCTTAGCGATAACAAATTCAAACATGATGGCAACTTCAAACAAAGCAAGCAAACAAGCAAATAAAATTATTTTTCTATTTTCGTAAAAAAAATAGAAGTGGGGGAGATGAAAACAAGAGACAAAGGCAAATAAAAATTAAGAGCAAGTAGATGATAGTTTGTGCGAAGGTACTTGATAGGTTTTGGTGATGCATCCCCGGCAACGGCGCCAGAAATTCTTCCTGCTACTTGTGAGCTGCGTTAGGATTTCCCCGAAGAGGAGTGGATGAAGCAGTACAGTAGGGATAAGTATTTCCCTCCGTTAAGAACAAAGGTTATCAATCCAGTAGGAAAACCACACAGAACCTCACTAGGAGCACACACACAAAAGCAAATACTTGCACCCAACACAAAAAAGGGGGTTGTCAATCCCCTCGGCGGTTACTTGCAAGGATTAAATCTTGTAGTGATAGGTCAATAAATAAATTACAAAATAAAATAAAATAAGTAAAAGTGCAGCAAGTATTTTTGTGTTTTTATATATGATAAAAGTAGACCAGGGGCCATAGTTCTCACTAGAGGCTTCTCTCTTGAGCACATAACATATGGTGGATGAACAAATTATTGTTGGGCAATTGATATAAAAGCGCATAGTTATGACTATATTCAAGGCAATGATCATGTGTGTAGGCATCACATCTGAGACAAGTAGACCGACTCCTGCCTGCTTCTACTACTATTACTCCACCCATCGACCGCTATCCAGCATGCATCTAGGGTATTAAGTATAAAACAGAGTAACGCCTTAAGCAAGATGACATGATGTAGACAAAGTAAACTCAACTAATATGAATAAACCCCATCATATTATCCTTAATGGCAACAATACAAATACGTGTCTTGTCCCCGACTTTGTCACTAGGATAGAGCATCGCAAAACTCATCACAAAGCACCTCTCCCGTTGCAAGATAAATCAATTTAGGTTCCCAAACTAAATGGATAGATCGAAGAGAAATACAATGCTATAATAATCATGCATAAAATAATTCAGAAAAGACTCAATTAATATTCATGAATAATCTGATCATAAACCCACAATTCATCGGATCCCAACAAACACACCGAAAAAGAAGATTACATCAGATAGAACTCCAAAAACATCAAGGAGAACATTGTATTGAAGATCAAAGAGAGAGAGAGAGAAAATGCCATCTATCTACTAGCTATGGACCCGTAGGTCTGTGGTGAACTACTCATGCATCATCGGAAGGGCGGCAAGGATGATGTAGAAGCCCTCCGTGATCAATTCCCCCTCCGGCAGAGTGCCGGAAAATGCCTCCAGATGGGATTGCGGAAGAACAAAAACTTGCGGTGGCGGGAGAAGTGTTTGGGGGTGGCTCTCTGTTGGTCTCCTGATTTTAGAGAATTTATAGGGGTGGCTCTCAGTTGGTCTAGAAAAAATCATCAAAAAGTTTCATAGCGTTTGGACTCCGTTTGGTAATGATTTCGTGGAAAACCAAAACAAGCGGAAAACAACAACTAGCACTTGGCACTAGTTAATAGATTAGTCCCAGAAAATGATATAAAATAGCATGCAATTGCATATAAAACATCGATTGATACTATGATAGCATGCAACAATCAAAAATTATAGATACGTTGAAGACGTATCAGCCCCTGGCTTGTGGCCAAACTCTAGGTCGGTTTGACCTCTCCTTAGGGAGCAAGGAAGCTAATATGAGAAAAAAATCTTGTTAAAAATTTTAGCCTGGTTGGAGTTACGGATCTTCGACTACAAAAGAAACGACGCTCACCGAAGAAACAATTCTAGGAAGTCACAAAAAAAAGAGAAACAAAGGAGGAAAGATCCCGCCCCTCCGAGAGCCATGGTGGTCAAGGACCAGGGTGTTGGGGAATGCAGTAATTTCAAAAAAATTCCTACGCACACGCAAGATCATGGTGATGCATAGCAACAAGAGGGGAGAGTTTCATCTACGTACCCTCGTAGACCGTAAGCAGAAGCGTTATGACAACGCGGTTGATGTAGTCGTACGTCTTCACGATCGACCGATCCTAGCACCGAAAGTACGACATCTCTGTGATCTGCACACGTTCGGCTTGGTGACGTCCCACGAACTCACGATCCAGCAGAGTGTCGAGGGAGAGCTTCGTCAGCATGACGACGTGATGACGGTGATGATGATGCTACCGGAACAGGGCTTCACCTAAGCACCGCTACGATATGACCGAGGTGGATTATGGTGGAGGGGGGCACCGCACATGGCCAAGAGATCAATGATCAGTTTGTGTGTCTATGGAGTGCCCCCCTCCCCGTATATAAAGGAGTGGAGGAGGGGAAGGGCCGGCCCTCTACTATGGCGCGCCCTAGGGAGTCCTACTCCCACGAGGAGTAAGATTCCCCCCTTCCATGTAGTAGGAGTAGGAGAGAAGGAAAGGGAAGAAAGAAGAGAACGAAGGAGGGGCCGCCGCCCCTCCCCCCTAGTCCAATTCGGACTAGGCCTTGGGGGGCGCGGCCTGCCCTAGGCAGCCCCTGCCCCTCTCCCCTAAAGCCCATTAGGGCCCATATACTCCCCGGGGGGTTCCGGTAACCCCCCGGTACTCTGGTTAATGCCCGAACTTACCCGGAACCATTCCGATGTCCAAACATAATCATCCAATATATCGATCTTTATGTCTCGACCATTTCGAGACTCCTAGTCATGTCCGTGATCATATCCGGGACTCCGAACAACCTTCGGTACATCAAAACATATAAACTCATAATACCGATCGTCACCGAACGTTAAGCGTGCGAACCCTACGGGTTCGAGAATTATGTAGACATGACCGAGAAATGTCTCCGATCAATAACCAATAACAGAACATGGATGTTCATATTGGCTCCCACATATTCCACGAAGATCTTTATCGGTCAAACCGCATAACGATATACGTTGTTCCCTTTGTCATCGATATGTTACTTGCCTGAGGTTCGATCGTCGGTATCTCAATACCTAGTTCAATCTCGTTACCGGCAAGTCTCTTTACTCGTTCCGTAATGCATCATCCCTTAACTAACTCATTAGTTACATTGCTTGCAAGGCTTATAGTGATGTGCATCACCGAGAGGGCCCAGAGATACCTCTCCGACAATCGGAGTGACAAATCCTAATCTCGATCTATGCCAACTCAACAAACACCATCAGAGACACCTGTAGAGCACCTTTATAATCACCCAGTTACGTTGTGACGTTTGGTAGCACACAAAGTGTTCCTCCGGTATTCGGGAGTTGCATGATCTCATAGTCATAGGAACATGTATAAGTTATGGAGAAAGCAATAGCAACAAACTAAACGATCATCGTGCTAAGCTAATGTATGGGTCAAGTCAATCACATCATTCTCTAATGATGTGATACCGTTAATCAAATGACAACTCATGTATATGGTCAGGAAACATAACCATCATTGATTCAACGAGCTAGTCAAGTAGAGGCATACTAGTGACACTCTGTTTGTCTATGTATTCACACATGTACTAAGTTTTCGGTTAATACAATTCTAGCATGAATAATAAAAATTTATCATGATATAAGGAAATATAAATAACAACTTTATTATTGCCTCTATGACATATTTCCTTCCGTCTCCCACTTGCACTAGAGTCAATAATCTAGATTATATTGTAATGATTCTAACACCCATGGAGTCTTGGTGTTGATCATGTTTTGCTCGTGAGAGAGGCTTAGTCAACGGGTCTGCAACATTCAGATCCGTATATATCTTGCAAATCTCTATGTCTCCCTCCTTGACTTGATCGCGGATGGAATTGAAGTATCTCTTGATGTGCTTGGTTCTCTTGTAAATCTGGATTCCTTTGCCAAGGCAATTGCACCAGTATTGTCACAAAAGATTTTCATTGGACCCGATGCACTAGGTATGACCACTAGATTGGATATGAACTCCTTCATTCGCTGCTTCTAAAGCAGCTATGTACTCCACTTCACATGTAGATCCCACCACGACGCTCTGCTTGGAACTGCACCAACTGACAGCTCCACCATTTAATAGAAACACATATCCGGTTTGTGACTTAGAGTCATCCGGATCAGTGTCAAAGCTTGCATCGACGTAACCATTTACGACGAGCTCTTTGTCACCTCCATATACGAGCTCGAGAAACATGTCCTCGGTCCTTTTCAGGTATTTCAGGATGTTCTTGACCGCTGTCCAGTGAACCACTCCTGGATTACTTTGGTACCTCCCTGCTAAACTGATAGCAAGACACACATCAGGTCTAGTACACAACATTTCATACATCATAGAGCCTATGGCTGAAGCATAGGGGACACCTTTCATTTTCTCTCTATCTTCTGCAGTGGTCGGGCATTGAGTCTGACTCAACTTCACACCTTGTAACATAGGCAAGAACCCTTTTTTTGCCTAATCCATTTTGAACTTATTCAAGACTTTATCAAGGTATGTGCTTTGTGAAAGTCCAATTAAGCGTCTTGATCTATCTCTATAGATCTTGATGCCCAATATATAAGCAGCTTCACCGAGGTCTTTCATTGAAAAGTTCCTATTCAAGTATCCTTTTATGTTATTCAGAAATTCAGTATCATTTCCGATCAGCAATATGTCATCTACATATAATAACATAAATGCTACAGAGCTCCCACTCACTTCTTTCGAGAGAAACTCTTTCTCTAGAAAGGATCCATTCTTAGCAACGAATATCTTGCCTTCGGATCTGTGATAGAAGGTGTACCCAATAGTCTCCTTTGGGTATCCCATGAAGACACATTTCTCCGATTTGGGTCCGAGCTTATCAGGTTGAAACTTTTTCACATAAGCATCGCAGCCCCAAACTTTAAGAAACGACAACTTGGGTTTCTTGCCAAACCATAGTTCATAAGGCGTCGTCTCAACGGATTTAGATGGTACCCTATTTAACGTGAATGTAGCCATCTCTAAAGCATAACCCCAAAATGATAGCATTAATCAGTAAGAGACATCATAGATCGCACCATATCTAGTAAAGTACGATTACGACGTTCAGACACACCATTACGATGTGGTGTTCCGGGTGGCGTGAGTTGCGAAACTATTCTGCATTGTTTCAGATGAAGACCAAACTCATAACTCAAATATTCTCCTCCATGATAAGATCGTGGAAACTTTATTTTCTTGTTTCGATGATTTTTCACTTCACTCTGAAATTCTTTGAACTTTTCAAATGTTTTAGACTTATATTTCATTAAGTAGATATACCCATATCTGTTCAAATCATCTGTGAAGGTGAGAAAATAACGATATTCGCCGTGAGCTTCAATGTTCATTGGACCACATACATCAGTATGTATGATTTCCAATAACTCTGTTGCTCGCTCCATTGTTCCGGAGAACGGAGTTTTAGTCATCTTGCCCATGAGGCATGGTTCGCAAGTACCAAGTGATTCATAATCAAGTGATTTCAGAAGTCCATCAGAATGGAGTTTCTTCATGCGCTTTACACCAATATGACCCAAACGGCAGTGCCACAAATAAGTTGCACTATCATTATCAACTCTGCATCTTTTGGCTTCAATACTTTTTTGGGGGAATCTTTTGGCTTCAATACTATGAACATGTGTATCACTACTATCAAGGTTTAGTAAAAATAGACCACTCATCAAGGGTGCATGACCATAAAAGATATTACTCATATAAATAGAACAACCATTATTTTCTTATTTAAATGTGATGAGCACATGGGTACATCATACATGACATTTCACAAAAGTGCACAATTTAGTTGGAAAGAATTACAAAGCCAAATCAAGCAAACACATGGCCAGGTGAACGCTAACTTAAGTTCATACCACAATGTTGAACACATGGTTGTGCTTTCATCTCCATTGTTTTTGGTTGAACTTAGGTACCACATGTAAGAAATCCAACAACCTATGAGCTCTTGAAGCAACCGCTTTGGAGGAACAAGTTTGGAGAAAACAAGTTGCAAGTGAAGCTGATGCTGTCAGTTTTTACCACTGATGTTTTGGTGTGGCACACCCATGTGATGGAGAGACGGGGCCATAGGGGTACATCAACAGATGCTACATCAAATTATATTTCCAATGCAAAAAACCTCACATCATTTGGATTTGTGAGTCAAAAGTTCTAGTCATTCTCGTGGAAGGTGTCCAGGCTGTCAAGACTTCACGAATTTCCGAGGAGCTCTGCAACAACTCCCAAAGTTGACTGCTTATTCACCCAAGAAAGCCATGCAAACCTGCTTACTTTTGAAACCATTTTCACACCTAGCTAAGGGGGGTTGTCCCTTCTATAAAACCCCATCTCCCCCATCCTATAGAAAACCTTTTTGTCAAACCATTCAGCTACAAGCTTATGCAGCAAGACTGCTAGAGAGATCCGAGAGATCTTGCTACCTTTGCTCTTGTGAGTTCATTCAGATTCGCGAGAAGGAGCCTCTGGTTCCCCCTAGTTCATGCTCTATGGTTCCGGCCGTTTTGTGTGGATTATTCCCGGTTTGTGGTTCTGCGATTGTTCGGACAGCGGGTTGGAGTTCTTATAGCTTCGGTCAGCCATCCCCAACGTACGCGTTGCATCCAACCTTGGCAGGTATAAAGATAGTTATCCCGGCTGCTTGCAGCTAGTTATCCCTCCCGATTCGATCCTACGACGTGAAGATCGGGCCACCCTCGGGCATGAACTCGTTCATCGGGTTCCCACCTATCATCTGGTATCAGAGCCTTCGTTGACATGGTAGGATCTATTATCCAAGTTTATCTTGCTATCATCCCTTTAGATCGAGTGTTTTTCATGCTATATTTTCTGTCCTAGAAGTCCAAAGCTCCACCAAAAATAAATCCAAGCCTTGTTAGTGCGGAGATCTTGTTGTTGCATACCTTGCATGTTCTTCATCTTTTAGATCTGCACCAAGTTCATCTTCGTAATAGATTTCAGATTTGGTTGTTGTGCTTTGGAAAAAGAGAGGAAAAAAAGTGGCAAAAAAATAAAAGAGAGAAAGAAAAGAGTGTCAGAAAAAAAGTCAAAAGAGAAAAAGAAAGTGTTGTGTAAGATCCAAAAGTTTCGGCTTGATAGAAAAAAATTCAGAAGCTTGTGTGTTGTGTGTTATCCAATCTTGGTGCAAAGGTGCAGCAGATCTATCCCCATATTTTCTTGATTTGCATCAACTTGATTTCAGCACAAGCCCTTTTTTGTTTACCCCACCGAGATCCACGAAAAACCAAAGCTAGTTCTTTGATCCCTGTCTTTCAATCGTTTTAACACATCCGAGAGAAGCACGGTCTGATGTGAACTCATAAGAACTTTGGTGAGTAAGAGGTGAGGTTGTGTGATTCTACAAAATTATCCTATTCCACTTTTTTGCCCTACTAACATGGCAGGATCTACACCAAGTGTGCGTCGAAAGAATCATGGAGAAGGAAATTGTTTGGCCACCCGCGCTGATGTGCAACAAATCAAGAACAACATACTACGAGCCATGGAGAGGATTCTTCACGAGCGTCTTCCAACAGGTGGTGATAGGGTTCGACACCGACAATACCCTGTTGCTCATGAAGTGCAGCAAAGAATACATGCTCCAGGGCTTGAGGTTGCTGCTTGGGGGCGTGTCACTACTACTCAAGTAGTGCAGCGATGAGGACATGTTCCTAGGCATGGTGTTGCTGCTCATGCATGTGTCGCTGCTACACCTGAAGTGCAACAAGTATGTCATGCTCGAGGGAGAAGTTGTGGCACCCGTCAACACAACGACGACCGACCGCAAAGCATGACCGTGGTTGACGGAGCGGCTCCGATGATTCATAGCCCATGTTCACCTAAGAAGCTCACTCCTAATGTTGGCATCTTGACCACCACTGTTCTCTCAACATCCAAGAAACATGTGCCACAAATTCCATGTGAGGAAGAGAGTCCACAATCCAAAATCCCACAACTTGTGAGTGATAAGAGAAGCAAGCTGAGTGACTCCACCAGAAGTGAGGAAGAGTGTCCACTTTCAAAAATCCCACCACTTGAGAGTGAAAAGAAAAATGAGTTGAGTGACTCCACCAAAAGTGAGGAAGAGTGTCCACTTTCAAAAATCCCACCACTTGAAAGTGAAAAGAAAAATGATTTGAGTGACTCCACCAAATGTGAGGAAGAATGTCCACTTTCCACAATTCCATATATTGAGAGTGATAAGGAAACTGAGGTGAGTGAGTCCACAAAATGTGAGATTGAGATCATTCCACACCATATTAAAGAAATGAGTGATACACCAAATGAAAAGAGAGAGGAGTATTCAATTACTAACCTTTCACAAAATTATCTTTCTTTACAATATGTGCAGATGCAAAAGTCATACCTATTAGCTCTCTTGAAACGATGGGAGGACGAGATCCAGAAACAATTGTGGTGCACTTGGAACACCACTATAGAAGGTGCATGTGTGAAGATTGATTTTCAGAAAGGCATTCAAGTACTCAATGAGGTAAAACAAAAGGGATCTTCCATTTTGAGGAAGCCTGAGGTATGCACCTATGAGTTTTTGAAGCAATGGCGTGATAAGATTAGAGAAAAATTGTTTGGTACATCATCCATCCAGCAATGTGATTTTGCTAATCTTAAAGAGGCTATTAAAGATCCAATAAAACTGAATGTTGCACGTGATTATTCATCATTTTCTTTTCCTAGTTATTTTGTAATGTCCTTGTGCCATAATTTTGTAGAGCGAACGAAGTCGAGGACGACTTTTCTCCAAGAGAGGGAGGATGATATGGAGAGGCTCATAGTTGGTTATAAATTTTTTCCCCATGAAAATATTTGCTGGAAGGAACTCCTAAGTCAAACAAAACATCATGTTGGCACCGTCCATATGATAGCAAAGCTGAAAACTAAAATTCTTCATATCATGAAACATTTGCATTATGATTTGGTCTTGCCCTACTTTCTTTTGTGTGAAGACCAGGTAGACTCGAGGACGACTCCTTTTCAAAATAGGAGGGATGATAAGGACATCTCAATCATTGAAACAACACCGATCATCCCTGAACAAACTCCAAGTCGTGACAAACAAGTACATGATCAAATGCAGCACAATTCAAAGGTGAAAGCTACAAATGAGGATTGTATTATTTCTTTGCATGGATATTATCTACTTCCCTTCTACTTATCTTTTGTAGATCAAAGAGAGTCGAGGACGACTCTTCATCAAGGGAGGGAGGATGATGAGCACATGGGTACATCATACATGACATTTCACAAAAGTGCACAATTTAGTTGGAAAGAATTACTAAGCCAAATCAAGCAAACACATGGCCAGGTGAACGCTAACTTAAGTTCATACCACAATGTTGAACACATGGTTGTACTTTCATCTCCATTATTTTTGGTTGAACTTAGGTATCACATGTAAGAAATCCAACAACCTATGAGCTCTTGAAGCAACCGCTTTGGAGGAACAAGTTTGGAGAAAACAAGTTGCAAGTGAAGCTGATGCTGTCAGTTTTTACCTCTGATGTTTTAGTGTGGCACACCCATGTGATGGAGAGACGGGACAGGTACATCAACAGAAGCTACATCAAATTATCTTTCCAATGCAAAAAACCTCACATCATTTGGAGTTGTGAGTCAAAAGTTCTAGTCATTCTCGTGGAAGGTGTCCAGGCTGTCAAGACTTCACGAATTTCCGAGGAGCTCTGCAACAACTCCCAAAGTTGACTGCTTATTCACCCAAGAAAGCCATGCAAACCTGCTTACTTTTGAAACCATTTTCACACCTAGCTAAGGGGGGTTGTCCCTGCTATAAAACCCCATCTCCCCCATCCTCTAGAAAACCTTTTTGTCAAACCATTCAGCTACAAGCTTATGGAGCAAGACTGCTAGAGAGATCCGAGAGATCTTGCTACCTTTGCTCTTGTGAGTTCATTCGGATTCGCGAGAAGGAGCCTCTGGTTCCCCCTAGTTCGTGCTCTATGGTTCCAGCCGTTTTGTGTGGATTAGTCCCGGTTTGTGGTTCTACGATTGTTCGGACGACGGGTTGGAGTTCTTGTAGCTTCGGTCAGCCATCCCCAACGTACGGGTTGCATCCAACCTTGGCAGGTATAAAGCTAGTTATCCCGGCTGCTTGCAGCTAGTTATCCCTCCCGATTCGATCCTACGACATGAAGATTGGGCCACCCTCGGGCATGAACTCGTTCATCGGGTTCCCACCTATCAAAATGAATAACCGTCTCACATCAAACAAGATCCACATATAATATTCATGCTCAACGCTGGCACCAAATAACAATTATTTAGGTCTAAAACTAATCCCAAAGGTAGATGTAGAGGTAGCATGCCGACGGCGGTCACATCGACTTTGGAACCATTTCCCACGCGCATCGTAACTTCGTCCTTAGCCAATCTTTGCTTAATCCGTAGCCCCTGTTTCGAGTTGCAAATGTTAGCAACTGAACCAGTATCAAATACCCAGGCACTACTACGAGCATTAGTAAGGTACACATCAATAACATGTATATCAAATATACCTTTCACTTTGCCATCCTTCTTCTCCGCCAAATACTTGGGGCAGTTCCGCTTCTAGTGACCAGTTCCTTTGCAGTAGAAACACTCAGTCTCAGGCTTAGGTCCAGACTTGGGTTTCTTCATTTGAGCAGCAACTGGTTTGCTGTTCTTCTTGAAGTTCCCTTTCTTCCCTTTACCCTTTTTCCTGAAACTGGTGGTCTTGTTGACCATGAACACTTGATGTTCCTTCTTGATTTCTACCTCCGCAGCCTTTAACATTGTGAAGAGCTCAGAAATCGTCCTATCCATCCCTTGCATATTATAGTTCATCAGGAAGCTCTTGTAGCTTGGTGGCAGTGATTGAAGAACTCTGTCAATGACACTATCATCATGAATATTAACTCCCAGTTGAGTCAAGTGGTTGTGGTACCCAGACATTCTGAGTATATGTTCACTGACAGAACTACTCTCCTCCATCTTGCAGTTGTAGAACTTATTGGAGACTTCATATCTCTCAATCCGGGCATTTGCTTGAAATATTAACTTCAACTCCTGGAACATCTCATATGCTCCATGACGTTCAAAACGTCATTGAAGTCCCGGTTCTAAGCCGTAAAGCATGGCACACTGAACTATCGAGTAGTCATCGGCTTTGCTCTGCCAGGTGTTCATAACATCTATCGTTGCTCCTGCAGCGGGTTTGTCACCTAGCGGTGCTTCCAGGACGTAATTCTTCTGTGCAACAATGAAGATAATCCTCAAGTTACAGACATAGTCCCTGTAGTTGCTACCATCATCTTTCAACTTAGCTTTCTCTAGGAACGCATTAAAATTCAACGGAACAACAGCACGGGCCATCTATCTACAACAACATAGACATTTAAAATACTATCAGGTACTAAGTTCATGATAAATTAAAGTTCAATTAATCAAATTACTTAAGAACTCCCGCTTAGATAGATATCTCTCTAATCATCTAAGTGATCACATGATCCATATCAACTAAACCATGTCCGATCATCACGTGAGATGGAGTAGTTTTCAATGGTGAACATCACTATGTTGATCATATCTACTATATGATTCATGCTTGACCTTTCGGTCTCAGTGTTCTGAGGACATATCTGCATATGCTAGGCTCGTCAAGTTTAACCCGAGTATTCTGCGTGTGCAAAACTGACTTGCACCTGTTGTATGTGAATGTAGAGCTTATCACACCCGATCATCACGTGGTGTCTCGGCACGACGAACTATAGCAACGGTGCATACTCAGGGAGAACACTTATACCTTGAAATTTAGTGAGAGATCATCTTATAATGCTACCATCGAACTAAGCAAAATAAGATGCATAAAGGATAAACATCACATGCAATCAATATAAGTGATATGATATGGCCATCATCATCTTGTGCCTTTGATCTCCATCTCCAAAGCACCGTCATGATCACCATTGTCACCGGCTTGACACCTTGATCTCCATCGAAGCATCGTTGTCGTCTCGCCAACTATTGCTTCTATGACTATCGCTACCGCTTAGTGATAAAGTAAAGCAATTACGTGGCGATTGCATTTCATACAATAAAGTGACAACCATATGGCTCCTTCCAGTTGCCCATAACTTCATTACAAAACATGATCATCTCATACAATAAATTTAGCATCATGCCTTGACCATATCACATCACAACATGCCCTGCAAAAACAAGTTAGACGTCCTCTACTTTGTTGTTGCAAGTTTTATGTGTCTGCTACGGGCCGAGCAAGAACCGTTCTTACCTACGCATCAAAAACCACAACGCGGTATAGTGATTGCTTTTTGATCTTCAGAAAGAACCCTGTTCATTGAATCCGATTCAACTAAAGTTGGAGAAACTGACACCCACTAGCCATCTATGTGCGAAGCACGTCGGTTGAACCAGTCTCGCGTAAGCATATGCGTAATGTCGGTCTGGGCCGCTTCATCCAACAATACCGCCGAATCAAGAATCAACTAGTGACGGCAAGCAATATGTATATACCCATCCCCACAACTCCTTTGTGTTCTACTCGTGCAAATTATATCTACGCATAAACCTGGCTCAGATGCCACTGGTGGGGAACGCACTAATTTCAAAAAAATTCCTATGCACACGCAAGATCATGGTGATGCATAGCAACTAGAGGGGAGAGTTTTGTCTATGTACCCTAGTAGACCGTAAGCGGAAGAGTTGTGACAACGCGGTTGATGTAGTCGTACGTCTTCACGATCGAGCGATCCTAGTACCGAAAGTACGACACCTCCGTGATCTGCACACGTTCGGCTCGGTGACGTCCCATGAACTCACGATCTAGCAGAGTGTCGAGGGAGAGCTTCGTCAGCACGACGGCGTGATGACGGTAATGATGATGCTACCGGAACAGGGCTTCGCCTAAGCACCGCTACGATATGACTGAGATGAATTATGCTGGAGAGGGGCACTACACACGGCTAAGAGATCAATGATCAACTTGTGTGTCTATGGGGTGCCCCCCTCCCTGTATATAAAGGAGTGGAGGAGGGGGAGGGCCGGCCCTCTACTCTGGCGTGCCCTGGGGAGTCCTACTCCCACCGGGAGTAGGATTCCCCCCTGCCATGTAGTAGGAGTAGGAGAGAAGGAAAGGGAAGAGAGAAGAGAGGGAAGGAGCGGCCGCCGCCCCTTCCCCTAGTCCAATTCGGACTAGGCCTTGGGGGGCGCGACCTACCCTAGGCAGCCCCTCCCTCTCTCCCCTAAAGCCCATTAGGGCCCATATACTCCCCGGGGGTTCCGGTAACCCCTCGGTACTCCGGTTAATGCCTGAGCTTACCCGGAACCATTCCGATGTCCAAACATAGTCATCCAATATATCGATCTTTATGTCTCGGCCATTTCGAGACTCCTCGTCATGTCCGTGATCATATCCGGGACTCTGAACAACCTTCGGTACATAAAAACATATAAACTCATAATACCGATCGTCACCGTACGTTAAGCGTGCGGACCCTACGGGTTCGAGAACTATGCAGACATGACCAAGACATGTCTTCGGTCAATAACCAATAGCGGAACCTCGATGTTCATATTGGCTCCCACATATTCCACGAAGATCTTTATCGGTCAAACCGCATAACGATATACGTTGTTCCCTCTGTCATCGGTATGTTACTTGCTCGAGATTCGATCGTCGATATCTCAATACCTAGTTCAATCTCGTTACCGGCAAGTCTCTTTACTCGTTCCGTAATGCACCATCCCGTAAATAACTCATTAGTTACATTGCTTGCAAGGCTTATAGTGATGTGCATCACCGAGAGGGCCCAGAGATACCTCTCCGACAATCGAAGTGACAAATCCTAATCTCGATCTATGCCAACTCAACAAACACCATCGGAGACACCTGTAGAGCACCATTATAATCACCCAGTTACATTGTGACATTTGGTAGCACACAAAGTGTTCCTCCGGTATTCGGGAGTTGCATGATCTCATAGTCATAGGAACATGTATAAGTTATGGAGAAAGCAATAGCGGCAAACTAAACGATCATCGTGCTAAGCTAACAGATGGGTCAAGTCAATCACATCATTCTCTAATGATGTGATCCCGTTAATCAAATGACAACTCATGTCTATGGTCAGGAAACATAACCATCATTGATTCAACAAGCTAGTCAAGTAGAGGCATACTAGTGACACTCTGTTTGTCTATGTATTCACACATGTACTAAGTTTTCGGTTAATACAATTCTAGCATGAATAATAAAAATTTATCATGATATAAGGAAATATAAATAATAACTTTATTATTGCCTCTAGGGCATATTTCCTTCAGGGGGAACCCTTCTCCCATCTATGGGGAAGGCCAAGTAAGAAGATGAAGGAGGGGGCCTCTCTCCACCTCTCCCCCGTTGGCATCGGTGCGTCACCGGGGGAACCATCGTGACGACGATCTACTCCAACAACTTTGTTGCCGACATCAACAAATTTCTTCTTCTCCATGTAGTGGTATAACCTCCATTGTAGTCTCTACTTGAACATGGTGCTCTATGCTAGATATTATTATCCAATGATGTGTTGCACCTCTATTATGTTTCAGTAGTTTTGTTTTGTTCTCTGTGTTAATTGTGGTATGGTATGGTTGATATGAGTTGTATGTTATTATGGTGGTGTCTTATGGTGCTCACCCATCTCGCGCAAACGTGCGGGGTTCCTGCTATAGGGTTTTGCAATATGTTAATGATTTGCTTATAGTGGGTTGCAGGAGTAACAGAAATCTAAACCTGAGTTCGTGAGTTATTGCATATGGGATCAAATGGGACTTTTAACTTAATGCTATGGTTGGGTTTTACCTTAATGAATATTTAGTATTTACGGATGCTTGCTAGAGTTCCAATTATAAGAACATATGCTCCAAGTACGGAGAGTATGTTAGCTTAGGCCTCTCCCTCATAAGTATGATGAGTTTCACTCGTGTCATATTCAATTGCCAGGGGACAATTCTTTTATAATTGTTCGTCCAAAACCTTTACTTGTTCTTTTATCAAAACAACAACTAACTTTTATTTCTCAAAGCTATCTTTTTATTCTTGCAAACTAGTTTTATTTCTTGTTCTAGGTAAAGCGAGTGTTAGCGTGCGTAGAGCTGTATCGGTTATCGATAGAACTTAATATTAATTTTACCTTTAGCTCCTCATTGGGTTCAACACTCTTATTTTTCAAAATAACTACAACTAATCCCTATACTTGTGAGTTATCAATGTGCCCTGACTACGCACTAACACACACCATATAATCCGGTGGCCTCACCAAGCTGCTGTTGGGGAATGTAGTAATTTCAAAAAATTCCCTACGCACACGCAAGATCATGGTGATGCATAGCAATGAGAGAGGAGAGTGTGATCTACGTACCGTTGTAGACCGACAGCGGAAGCGTTAACTTGGTTGATGTAGTTGTACGTCTTCACGGCCCGACCGATCAAGCACCGAAACTACGGCACCTCCGAGTTCTAGCACACGTTCAGCTCGATGACGATCCCCGGACTCCGATCCAGCAAAGTGTCGGGGAAGAGTTCCGTCAGCACGACGGCGTGGTGACGATCTTGATGTACTACTGTCGCAGGGCTTCGCCTAAGCACCGCTACAATATTATCGAGGACTATGGTGGAAGGGGGCACCGCACACGGCTAAGAATATGATCACGTGGATCAACTTGTATCTCTAGGGGGTGCCCCTGCCTCCGTATATAAAGGCTCAAGGGGGGGGAGTGCGGCCGGCCAGGAGAGGCGCGCCAGGAGGAGTCCTACTCCCTCCGGGAGTAGGACTCCCCCCTTTCCTAGTTGGAATAGGATTCGGTAAGGGGGGAAGAGAAGAGAGAGAAGAAAGGGGGGGCCGACCCCCTCTCCTTGTCCTATTCGGACCAAGGGGGGGGAGGGGCGCGCGGCCCACTTCTGGCTACCTCTCCTCTCTTCCACTAAGGCCCACTAAGGCCCATATACCTCCCGCGGGGTTCCGGTAACCTCCCGGTACTCCGGTAAAATCCCGATTTCACCCGGAACACTTCCGATATCCAAACATAGGCTTCCAATATATCAATATTTATGTATCGACCATTTCGAGACTCCTCATCATGTCAGTGATCACATCCGGGACTCCGAACAACCTTCGGTACATCAAAATGCATAAACTCATAATATAACTGTCATCGAAACCTTAAGCGTGCGGACCCTACGGGTTCGAGAACAATGTAGACATGACCGAGACACGTCTCCGGTCAATAACCAATAGCGGGACCTGGATGCCCATATTGGTTCCTACATATTCTACGAAGATCTTTTATCGGTCAGACCGCATAACAACATACGTTGTTCCCTTTGTCATCGGTATGTTACTTGCCCGAGATTCGATCGTCGGTATCCTATACCTAGTTCAATCTCGTTACCGGCAAGTCTCTTTACTCGTTCTGTAATACATCATCCCGCAACTAACTCATTAGTTGCAATGCTTGCAAGGCTTAAGTGATGTGCATTACCGAGAGGGCCCAGAGATACCTCTCCGACAATCGGAGTGACAAATCCTAATCTCGAAATACGCCAACCCAACATGTACCTTTGGAGACACCTGTAGAGCTCCTTTATAATCACCCAGTTACGTTGTGACGTTTGGTAGCACACAAAGTGTTCCTCCGGCAAACGGGAGTTGCATAATCTCATGGTCATAGGAACATGTATAAGTCATGAAGAAAGCAATAGCAACATACTAAACGATCGGGTGCTAAGCTAATGGAATGGGTCATGTCAATCAGATCATTCATCTAATGATGTGATCCCGTTAATAAAATAACAACTCTTTGTTTATGGTTAGGAAACATAACCATCTTTGATTAATGAGCTAGTCAAGTAGAGGCATACTAGTGACACTCTGTTTGTCTATGTATTCACACATGTATTATGTTTCCGGTTAATACAATTCTAGCATGAATAATAAACATTTATCATGAAATAAGGAAATAAATAATAACTTTATTATTGCCTCTAGGGCATATTTCCTTCAGTCTCCCACTTGCACTAGAGTCAATAATCTAGATCACATCACCATGTGATTAACATCGATAGTTCACATCATCATGTGATTAATACCCATAGTTCACATCGCCATGTGACCAACACCCAAAGGGTTTACTAGATTCAGTAATCTAGTTCACATCGCTGTGTGATTAACACCCAAAGAATGATCATGTTTTGCTTGTGAGAGAAATTTAGTCAACGTGTCTGCCACATTCAGATCCGTATGTATTTTACAAATTTCTATGTCAACAATGCTCTGCACAGAGCTACTCTAGCTAATTGCTCCCACTTTCAATATGTATCCAGATTGAGACTTAGAGTCATCTGGATCAGTGTCAAAACTTGCATCGACGTAACCACGACGAACCCTTTTTGTCATGTCCATAATCGAGAAACATATCCTTATTCCACTAAGGATAATTTTGACCGCTATCCAGTGATCTACTCCTAGATCACTATTGTACTCCCTTGCCAAAATCAGTGTAGGGTATACAATAGATCTGGTACACAGCATGGCATACTTTATAGAACCTATGGCCAAGGCATAGGGAATGACTTTCATTCTCTTTCTATCTTCTGCCGTGGTCGGGCTTTGAGTCTTACTCAACTTCACACCTTGTAACACAGGCAAGAACTCTTTCTTTGACTGCTCCATTTTGAACTACTTCAAAATCTTGTCAAGGTTTGTACTTATTGAAAAAACTTATCAAGCGTCTTGATCTATCTCTATAGATCTTGATGCTCAATATGTAAGCAGCTTCACCGAGGTCTTTCTTTGAAAAACTCCTTTCAAACACTCCTTTATGCTTTGCAGAATAATTCTACATTATCTCTGATCAACAATATGTCATTCACATATACTTATCAGAAATGTTGTAGTGCTCCCACTCACTTTCTAGTAAATACAGGCTTCACCGCAAGTCTGCATAAAACTATATGCTTTGATCAACTTATCAAAGCGTATATTCCAACTCCGAGATGCTTGCACCAGTCCATAGATGGATCGCTGGAGCTTGCATATTTTGTTTAGCACCTTTAGGATTGACAAAACCTTCTGGTTGCATCATATACAACTCTTCTGTAAATCCATTAAGGAATGTAGTTTTTGTTTATCCATTTGCCAGATTTCATAAAAATGCGGCAATTGCTAACATGATTTGGATAGACTTAAGCATAGATACGAGCTAGAAACTCTCATCGTAGTAAACACCTTGAACTTGTCAAAAACTTTTGCGACAATTCTAGCTTTGTAGATAGTAACACTACTATCAGCGTCCGTCTTCCTCTTGAAGATCCATTTATTTTCTATGGCTTGCCGATCATCGGGCAAATCCATCAAAGCCCATACCTTGTTCTCATACATGGATCATATCTCAGATTTCATGGCCTCAAACCATTTCGCGGAATTTGGGCTCATCATCGCTTCCTCATAGTTCGCAAGTTCGTCATGGTCTAGTAACATGACTTCCAGAACAGGATTACCGTACCACTCTGGTGCGGATCTCACTCTGGTTTACCTACGAGATTCGGTAGTGACTTGATCTGAAGTTACATGATCATCATCATTAGCTTCCTCACTAATTGGTGTAGTAGTCACAAGAACAGATTTCTGTGATGAACTACTTTCCAATAAGGGAGCAGGTACAATTACCTCATCAAGTTCTACTTTCCTCCCACTCACTTCTTTCAAGAGAAACTCCTTCTCTAGAAAGGATCCATTCTTAGCAATGAATGTCTTGCCTTCGGATCTGTGATAGAAGGTGTACCCAACAGTCTCCTTTGGGTATCCTATGAAGACATATTTCTCCGATTTGGGTTTGAGCTTATCAGGATGAAACTTTTTCATATAAGCATCACAATCCAAACTTTAAGAAACGACAACTTTGGTTTCTTTCCAAACCACAGTTCAGATTGTGTCGTCTCAACGGACTTAGATGGTGCCCTTTTAAACGTGAATGCAGCTGTCTTTAATGCATAACCCCAAAACGATAGTGGTAAATCAGTAAGAGACATCATAGATCGCACCATATCTAGTAAAGTACGATTACGACGTTCGGACACACCATTACGCTGTGGTGTTCCGGGTGGCGTGAGTTGCGAAACTATTCCGCATTGTTTCAAATGTACACCAAACTCGTAACTCAAATATTCTCCTCCATGATCAGATCATAGAAACTTTATTTTCTTGTTACGATGATTTTCAACTTCACTCTGAAATTCTTTGAACTTTTCAAACGTTTCAGACTTATGTTTCATCAAGTAGATATACCCATATCTGCTCAAATCATCTGTGAAGGTCAGAAAATAACGATACCTGCCGTGAGCCTCAACACTCATCGGATCACATACATCAGTATGTATTATTTCCAATAAGTCAGTTGCTCGCTCCATTGTTCCGGAGAACGGAGTTTTAGTCATCTTGCCCATAAGGCATGGTTCGCAAGCATCAAGTGATTCATAATCAAGTGATTCCAAAATCCCATCAGCATGGAGTTTCTTCATGCGCTTTACACCAATATGACCTAAACGGCAGTGCCACAAATAAGTTGCACTATCATTATTAACTTTGTATCTTTTGGTTTCAATATTATGATTATGTGTATCACTATGATCGAGATCCAACGAACTATTTTCATTGGGTGTGTAACCATATAAGGTTTTATTCATGTAAACAGAACAACAATTATTCTCTAACTTAAATGAATAACCGTATTGCAATAAACATGATCAAATCATATTCATGCTCAACGCAAACACCAAATAACACTTATTTAGGTTCAACACTAATCCCGAAAGTATAGGGTGTTGGAAATATGCCCTAGAGGCAATAATAAAAGCATTATTATTATATTTCCTTGTTCATGATAATTGTCTTTATTCATTGCTATAATTGTGTTATCCGGAAATCGTAATACATGTGTGAATAATAGACACCAACATGTCCCTAGTAAGCCTCTAGTTGACTAGCTCGTTGATCAACAGAAGTCATGGTTTCCTGACTATGGACATTGGATGTCATTGATAACGAGATCACATCATTAGGAGAATGATGTGATGGACAAGACCCAATCCTAAACATAGCACAAGATCGTATAGTTCGTTTGCTAGAGTTTTCCAATGTCAAGTATCTTTTCCTTAGACCATGAGATCGTGTAACTCCCGGATACCGTAGGAGTGCTTTGGGTATACCAAACGTCACAACGTAACTGGGTGACTATAAAGGTATACTATGGGTATCTCCGAAAGTGTCTGTTGGGTTGACATGGATCAAGACTGGGATTTGTCACTCCGTATGACGGAGAGGTATCACCGGGCCCACTCGGTAATGCATCATCATAATGAGCTCAAAGTGACCAAGTATCTGGTCGCGGGATCATGCATTACGGTACGAGTAAAGTGACTTGTCGGTAACGAGATTGAACGAGGTATTGGGATACCGACGATCGAATCTCGGGCAAGTAACATATCGATTGACAAAGGGAATTGCATACGGGGTTGATTGAATCCTCGACATCGTGGTTCATCCGATGAGATTATCGTGGAGCATGTGGGAGCCAACATGGGTATCCAGATCCCGCTGTTGGTTATTGACCGGAGAGTCGTCTCGGTCATGTCTGCTTGTCTCCCAAACCCGTAGGGTCTACACACTTAAGGTTCGGTGACGCTAGGGTTGTGAAGATATGAATATGCAGTAACCCGAATATTGTTCGGAGTCCCGGATGAGATCCCGGACGTCACGAGGAGTTCTGGAATGGTCCGGAGGTAAAGAATTATATATAGGAAGTGCTGTTTCGGCCATCGGGACAAGTTTCGGGGTCGCCGGTATTGTACCGGGACCACCGGAAGGGTCCCGGGGGTCCACCGGGTGGGGTCACCTATCCCGGAGGGCCCCATGGGCTGAAGTGGGAAGGGACCCAGCCCAAAGTGGGCTGGGGCGCCAACCCCCCAAGGGCCCATGCGGCTAGGGGTGGGGGAAACCCTAAGGGGGGCGCCCCCTTGCTTGGGGGGCAAGCCCCCCACCCCTTGGCCGCCGCCCCCCCTAGTAGATCCATCTACTAGGGCCGGCGCCCCCCCTTGGCACCCCTATATATAGTTGAGGAGAGGGAGGGACTTCATACACCAGCCCCTGGCGCCTCCCTCTCTCCCCGTTACGTCTCTCTCTCGTAGTATAGGCGAAGCCCTGCTACTGTGACGCCCTGCATCCACCACCACGCCGTCGTGCTGCTGGATCTTCATCAACCTCTCCTTCCCCTTGCTGGATCAAGAAGGAGGAGACGTCTCCTGTCCCGTACGTGTGTTGAACGCGGAGGTGCCGTCCGTTCGGCGCTTGGTCATCGGTGATTTGGATCACGTCGTGTTCGACTACATCATCACCGTTCTTTGAACGCTTCCGTGCGCGATCTACAAAGGTATGTAGATGCTTCCGATGACTCGTTGCTAGATGAAATCCTAGATGGATCTTGGTGAAACGAGTAGGAAATTTTTTGTTTTCTGCAACGTTCCCCAACATAGGGAGTGTGCGATGATGATCATATCAATCTTGGAACTACTTCCAACACACATCGTCACTTCACCCTTAACTAGTTTCTGTTCATTCTGCAACTCCCGTTTCGAGTTACTACTCTTAGCAACTGTACCAGTATCAAATACCGAGGGGTTGTTACGAACACTAGTAAAATACACATTAATAATCTGTATATCAAATATACCTTTGTTCACTTTGCCATCCTTCTTATCCGCCAAATACTTGGGGCAGTTCCGCTTCCAGTGACCAGTCCCTTTACAGTAGAAGCACTTAGTCTCAGGCTTAGGACCAGACTTGGGCTTCTTCACTTGAGCAGCAACTTGCTTGCTGTTTTCTTGAAGTTCTCCTTCTTCCCTTTGCCCTTTTATTGAAACTAGTGGTCTTATCTACCATCAACACTTGATGCTTTTTCTTGACTTCTACCTTCATCGATTTCATCATCATGAAAAGCTCGGGAGTCGTTTTCGTCATCCCTTGCATACTATAGTTCATCACGAAGTTCTACTAACTTGGTGATGGTGACTAGAGAATTCTATCAATCACTATCTTATCTGGAAGATTAACTCCCACTTGATTCAAGCGATTGTAGTACCCAGACAATCTGAGCACATGCTCACTAGTTGAGCGATTCTCCTCCATCTTTTGGCTATAGAACTTGTTGGAGACTTCATATCTCTCAACTCGGGTATTTGCATGAAATATTAACTTCAACTCCTGGAACATCTCATATGGTCCATGACGTTCAAAACGTCTTTTGAGGTCCTGATTCTAAGCCGTTAAGCATGGTGCACTAAACTATTAAGTAGTCATCATATTGAGCTAGCCAAACGTTCATAACGTCTGCATCTGCTCCTGCAATAGGTCTGTCACCTAGCGGTGCATCAAGGACATAATTCTTCTGTGCAGCAATGAGGATAAACCTCAGATCACGGATCCAATCCGCATCATTGCTACTAACATCTTTCAACACAATTTTCTCTAGGAACATATCAAAATAAACACAGGGAAGCAACAACGCGAACTATTGATCTACAACATGATTTGCAAAATACTACCAGGACTAAGTTCATGATAAATTTAAGTTCAATTAATCATATTACTTAAAGAACTCCCACTTAGATAGACATCCCTCTAATCCTCTAAGTGATCACGTGATCCAAATCAACTAAACCATGTCCGATCATCACGTGAGATGGAGTAGTTTCATTGGTGAACATCACTATGTTGATCATATCTACTATATGATTCATGCTCGACCTTTCAATCTCCGTGTTCCGAGGCCATATCTGTATATGCTTGGCTCGTCAAGTATAACCTGAGTATTCCGCGTGTGCAACTGTTTTGCACCCGTTGTATTTGAACGTAGAGCCTATCACACCCGATCATCACGTGGTGTCTCAGGACGAAGAACTTTCGCAACGGTGCATACTCAGGGAGAACACTTCTTGATAATTAGTGAGAGATCATCTTATAATGCTACCGTCAAACAAAGCAAGATAAGATGCATAAAAGATAAACATCACATGCAATCAATATAAGTGATATGATATGGCCATCATCATCTTGTGCTTGTGATCTCCATCTCCGAAGCACCGTCATGATCACCATCGTCACCGGCGCGACACCTTGATCTCCATCGTAGCATCGTTGTCGTCTCGCCAATCTTATGCTTCCACGACTATCGCTACCGCTTAGTGATAAAGTAAAGCATTACAGCGCGATTGCATTACATACAACAAAGCGACAACCATATGGCTCCTGCCAGTTGCCGATAACTCGGTTACAAAACATGATCATCTCATACAATAAAATTTAGCATCATGTCTTGACCATATCACATCACAACATGCCCTGCAAAAACAAGTTAGACGTCCTCTACTTTGTTGTTGCAAGTTTTACGTGGCTGCTACGGGCTTAAGCAAGAACCAATCTTACCTACGCATCAAAACCACAACGATAGTTTGTCAAATTGGTGCTGTTTTAACCTTCGCAAGGACCGGGCGTAGCCACACTTGGTTCAACCAAAGTTGGAGAAACTGTCACCCGCAAGCCACCTATGTGCAAAGCACGCAGGATAACCGGTCTCGCGTAAGCGTACACGTAATGTCGGTCCGGGCCACTTCGTCCAACAATACCGCCGAACCAAAGTATGACATGCTGGTAAGCAGTATGACTTATATCGCCCACAACTCACTTGTGTTCTACTCGTGCATATAACATCAACATATAAAACCTAGGCTCGGATGCCACTGTTGGGGAACGTAGTAATTTCAAAAAATTTCCTACGCACACGCAAGATCATGGTGATGCATAGCAACGAGAGAGGAGAGTGTGATCTACGTACCGTTGTAGACCGACAGCGGAAGCGTTAACTTGGTTGATGTAGTTGTACGTCTTCACGGCCCGACCGATCAAGCACCGAAACTGCGGCACCTCCGAGTTCTAGCACACGTTCAGCTCGATGACGATCCCCGGACTCCGATCCAGCAAAGTGTCGGAGAAGAGTTTCGTCAGCACGACGGCGTGGTGACGATCTTGATGTACTACTGTCGCAGGGCTTCGCCTAAGCACCGCTACAATATTATCGAGGACTATGGTGGAAGGGGGCACCGCACACGGCTAAGAATATGATCACGTGGATCAACTTGTATCTCTAGGGGGTGCCCCTGCCTCCGTATATAAAGGCTCAAGGGGGGGAGTGCGGCCGGCCAGGAGAGGCGCGCCAGGAGGAGTCCTACTCCCTCCGGGAGTAGGACTCCCCCCTTTCCTAGTTGGAATAGGATTCGGTAAGGGGGGAAGAGAAGAGAGAGAACAAAGGGGGGGCCGACCCCCTCTCCTTGTCCTATTCGGACCAAGGGGGGGGGAGGGGCGCGCGGCCCACTTCTGGCTACCTCTCCTCTCTTCCACTAAGGCCCACTAAGGCCCATATACCAGGGGGTTCCGGTAACCTCCCGGTACTCCGGTAAAATCCCGATTTCACCCGGAACACTTCCGATATTCAAACATAGGCTTCCAATATATCAATCTTTATGTCTCGACCATTTCGAGACTCCTCGTCATGTCTGTGATCACATCCGGGACTCCGAACAACCTTCGGTACATCAAAATGCATAAACTCATAATATAACTATCATCGAAACCTTAAGCGTGCGGACCCTACGGGTTCGAGAACAATGTAGACATGACCGAGACACGTCTCTGGTCAATAACCAATAGCGGGACCTGGATGCCCATATTGGTTCCTACATATTCTACGAAGATCTTTTATCGGTCAGACCGCATAACAACATACGTTGTTCCCTTTGTCATCGGTATGTTACTTGCCCGAGATTCGATCGTCGGTATCCTATACCTAGTTCAATCTCGTTACTGGCAAGTCTGTTTACTCGTTCTGTAATACATCATCCCGCAACTAACTCATTAGTTGCAATGCTTGCAAGGCTTAAGTGATGTGCATTACCGAGAGGGCCCAGAGATACCTCTCCGACAATCGAAGTGACAAATCCTAATCTCAAAATATGCCAACCCAACATGTACCTTTGGAGACACCTGTAGAGCTCCTTTATAATCACCCAGTTAAGTTGTGACGTTTGGTAGCACACAAAGTGTTCCTCCGGCAAACGGGAGTTGCATAATCTCATAGTCATAGGAACATGTATAAGTCATGAAGAAAGCAATAGCAACATACTAAACGATCGGGTGCTAAGCTAATGGAATGGGTCATGTCAATCAGATCATTCATCTAATGATGTGATCCCATTAATCAAATAACAACTCTTTGTCTATGGTTAGGAAACATAACCATCTTTGATTAATGAGCTAGTCAAGTAGAGGCATACTAGTGACACTCTGTTTGTCTATGTATTCACACATGTATTATGTTTCCGGTTAATACAATTCTAGCATGAATAATAAACATTTATCATGAAATAAGGAAATAAATAATAACTTTATTATTGCCTCTAGGGCATATTTCCTTCAGCTGCCCTTTGGCGAACCGAGATCACCAACTAGTCTAGCAGACCCTCATCATGCACCACATGCGTACGCTCCAGCTTCTGCCACCGCCACTTCTGCAGTCCCAAACTCAGGAGAGATCCACGCATTGACCTTCCCAGGGCCAACTGCCATCGACGCCAGACAACGCCACCACCCTACGCGCGTCAATCAACACATGTCCATTGCCTAGACCCCGCAGCGCCATGCCGCCTAGACCCGTTGTCGTTGACGCGATAGATGCCACACCGCACCACCTCCGGCACCGGGAACCATCCAAGCTCGCCGTGCACACCTTCTAGCTCAATGCCCAAGACGACGCCTCCAAGAAGGTGACGACGCCATGGCGCCGCTACCGCCCATTCACGGGGGACTAGGGTTTTCACCTGGGCACAGAGGGAGGAGTGAGCAGGGGGTTGACCTCACCGTCGCCACCAAGGAGGGGAAACGACCAGAGCACCATCAACGACGTGGCCGGCTGCGGCGGTTAGAGGTGTCCACTGGACAAGCTCTCACCCCATCACCCACCTGGTTCGCCATCAACACCTTCGAGCACGGACGCCCGAGATTTGGATTAGCCGATGGGGAGAACCGCGCGCTAGGATGGTCCACCGCAGATCTGACGAGAGGCGCACGGGGAACCACCTCACTCCACGACCGTCTTCCACCGGGGTCCTGCTGCCCAAGAAGCCAAGGAAGTCTGACCGACCGCTGTGACGAACGCCCATCACCGATGGAAGGACGCCGCCCACACCAATCGAGGCCACCGCTTCAGATCCAGGCCCTCACCTGACCCGAGGCAGAGGAGCAACCAAAGGCCTCGCCGCCACTGTCCCTTGCAGGAGCGGGGATCCGGCGACTGCCTTCGACGGCGGCGAGGGAGGAGGAAGGAGGGGAGGGAACCGATGGCGGACGGAGTTGGGGCCCCGGTGCACCTCCCGTGGTGTATCCTTGAGGAGACAAAACATACTATTTTCTATTCCCCTTATCTGCAAACATATTTGTAGGACTGCATTGTCATAGCCGCGATTAAAATAATGCTTTTTAGATAGTGCTAGCCAAAACTCATGTGCTGCTACAAATAAAACAACGAGACAGCCAACAGTTTGCTTCAATAAAACAAAAAGGCTCTAACTTTGCGAGCCATGACAACATCTCACACTTTGCAAGAAATCTAACACCTGGTGATAGTATGGGACAAGGAGGCAAACAAAATGCCACCACTAATTGACATCTTTACAGTAGCAACGGACAATGATACAATTCATCATACCACTAAATTCAGTTTTGGAAGCAAACAGAACCAGCTGTTCCGGCTCACACAGCCAGAGCCAGGTGGGTAGGGGTTTAGGAGAAGCCGCAAACCCAACAAAAAACAGATTCCGGATTCTACCACCTCCGGAACTGAAACCCCACTCCTCCCGTCGGCGGCCAACCACCTCAAATTCTCCACCTCCGTCCCCAAATCTCAAGTGCTCGCTGATTCTTTTGTGAAGCACGCGGCGGCGATATCTTGGGATTTCAGCGCGGTCCGGCCTGAGTCGCTCGTGGTAAGGGACTGACCTCGTCTCTTCCGCCCCAAATTTCTTCTACATTTCATTGTATCTTTTTTATGCAACCCAATCTTTAGACTTTGCCGTGCCCTAGAGCTGCAGGTCCGCCTTCTTCCCCGCCGCCGCCATCGCCGTTCCCGTCCTACAAACCAACCTCCGAATTTTCTGGGTGTGCACCGGCACGCTAGGCACACCATCTGGATCCGCCTCTGCGTGCCATTCAGCTCGCTGGGATGGCGACGCAGCTGCCCTGCTTCACGCAGCTCACCCCGCCGTCGCCGGGATGGAGGAACGAAGCCGGGAGCCTCGGGGCTGCATCTGGGAGGGCATTGGTCAGAAGCGTTCCATTTTCAGGCCACTCTCGCTTCAGGTGTCGCGCAACCCCACGCAGCGCCAACTCGTTTCAGAAGAAAGACTCCTTCCTGGACCTTCACCCGGAGGTGTCCCTGCTCCGAGGCGAGCAGAATGACGAGGCTATTAACCCAAGGAAAGCTTCTTCTGATGGGAGCACGTTGGAGGGGCTGGGGGTGCCGCCGAGCCAGGACGATTACAACGCTGCCAAGATCAAGGTCGTCGGAGTCGGGGGTGGGGGTTCGAATGCTGTCAACAGGATGATTGAGTACTCCATGAATGGTGTCGAGTTTTGGATCGTCAACACCGATGTCCAGGCGATAAGGATGTCCCCGGTGCATTCCCAGAACAGGCTGCAGATTGGGCAGGAGCTCACTCGGGGTTTGGGTGCGGGTGGGAACCCTGATATTGGGATGAATGCCGCCAAGGAGAGCTGTGAGTCCATAGAGGAAGCACTTCATGGTGCTGACATGGTTTTTGTCACGGTAAATGTCACCCCCTTCATATGAAACTATCATGTTATATGTGGAGGTATGATAATACTGTTCCTGTGTCCATATTGCAGGCTGGAATGGGTGGAGGAACTGGAACTGGAGGTGCTCCTGTAATTGCTGGAATTGCCAAGTCCATGGGTATACTGACAGTGGGTATTGTCACAACGCCCTTTTCATTTGAGGGGAGGAGGCGTGCAGTTCAGGCTCAAGAAGGAATATCAGCCTTGAGAAATAGTGTGGACACTCTCATTGTCATCCCAAATGACAAGCTGTTGTCTGCTGTTTCTCCAAACACTCCTGTCACGGAAGCATTCAACTTGGCTGATGATATTCTTTGGCAAGGAATTCGCGGTATCTCTGATATCATTACGGTAAGTAAACTGACGTATGCATTTGAAACTCTTATCACATAAGGTGGGAGAATGAATTAGCATATCAGAGATATATAACTTGCATAGATTTAATGTCCTCTTCCTCTTGCAGGTTCCTGGGTTGGTTAATGTAGATTTTGCAGATGTGCGAGCCATAATGCAAAATGCAGGGTCATCTTTGATGGGTATAGGGACTGCAACAGGTATTGCATCTGAAATAAGCTGCTGGTGTTTTTTTCTTGATATTTATATGATTGCTGCACACATCTAGCTCCATTCTTTGCAAGTTGAATTCTAGTTTGCACCCTGTTTATTGAGAAGACTTCATTGCATGACACAGCTAGGAGCAAACAATGTTAAATAGAGAAAAGTGATTGCCTGCCACAATGTGATGTTGAGTAGTGTTCGAAGATTTCGGTTCAAAAAGAGCTCTTTTATAGTGCCCCCAAATTATTATTAGTCATCTATTGTCTTAGATCTAAGGGTCGTTGTTTACTGGTACTCCAAGAAAAGTATTATGGAGTACTGCCACAAAATATGTAGGAGTACCTGGTTTCAGGGGTAAAATAGTAACTTGGAGAGAATTAAGTGTGAATATAAGCTCAGATCTATGGTCACACACGTCAGTACGTGCATATGGATGCGGTGAGCATGGCAGGTTTGGCTGCAGCGATAACCGTGAATAGAATGCTATCTTCCTAAATAAGAACTTAATTGCTCAGGAACAGCTGGAGATTAAAAAGACTTCCTAAATAAACAATTAATGGCTGAAGAACAGACAGAGATTAAAAGATGAGATCTGCTACTTGTTTCTCACAAATTGCCGTCGGATCCAGCGAGATTAAACAAGAATTGACATCATCGAGTAATTCTCTGTATCCGGCCATCGACGGTCAGCTCCGGCGAACGCGCCTGCTAAGGATGCTATGGGGGAGCGAATATGTGCAGTTATGGAGATGGTGGCGGCGGGCCTCAATTGTTGCAAAGTCAGCAAGTTTTGTGTGATGCCATAGTTATCGCCACTCCCATCACTGCGGCAATTTATATGTACTCCCTCCGTTCCAAATTACTCGTCGCAGAAATGAATGTATCTAGAACTGAAATACATCTAGATACATCCATACCTGCGACAAGTAATTCGGAACGGAGGGAGTATATGTATAGTGTTCTATTGGTTTGCTCCTAGTAAGAAGAATATGATTAAAAACCTAAAATACCCCTATGCATCAAGGGCTAGATTTCACTGGTACTCCTTAACACCCAGGTGGTGTACCAGGGTACCTTAAAATTGCTCCAAAAAAAAGTAATGTTCAAAGCTAACGCTGTATTAGGCTATTAGCTCCTATGCATGCTACCAACACTTGAATCTGTGGATGTATTATAGCTTCAGAATTGTTGTGTTTTTCACCTTATGGCATCAAGGTAATAACACTGACCATTTCTTCACCTTATGTCCTACACTGTTATTGTTGACTAATAACAACGAAACAAATTTACATGCCATACTAGGCACATGATAAAATTAATGGTCAACACACGGTTCATATGTGTACAATACAAGAACCAACTATTAATACATCATACATGCCAGGTCGACACTGACAAATTGAGTTCAGTTTTCTTGGTATAGTGCTGTAGTTTGCAGTTTCCATGCAGATGCCATACAGCCATACTTGACTGAATTGAATTTTAATCTTTTTTTTTATTTTGTTGTGTTGCCTTAAATTTTCAGGCAAGTCAAGAGCAAGAGACGCCGCTCTTAATGCCATTCAGTCACCACTGCTAGATATTGGAATTGAGAGGGCTACAGGCATCGTGTGGAATATCACTGGAGGAAATGATTTGACTTTGTTTGAGGTTGGTCCATCTATTTGACAGTTTTTTGCTGATTTTCTCACGCCGTATATTGTTTGGTGAACTTAGTTTTTGTAGGTTAATGTTCTGTGCACTCTTTTATATGGTTGTCTAGTTGCCATACATCTAATATGACATGAATACATTAAACAGAAAAGTTGCTACTAGGATACACCAAGTAGTATTATGTTTTATTCGTACATGACAATATCAATCCAAGTGGGTATGATAACGACTTTATAGGGAACAGACACCTGGCATTTGTGGTGTAGCAGCTAGTTTGCCTTCTAAATCGACTGGGGCCACATTTTAATTGCTTTGTTTGTTGTGGGTGTTTCTCTCAGGCTCCTGTTGATTGATTTTGAGTGATCCCACAAAACAGAGTAATAATGCAATAATACTATATATAGAATTAAGTTATTTAGAGGGGTTCAACGTCCGATTAGATTGTGTTCTACATGAATTTCAATACTTTGGTTGGCCTAGTTTTGGAAGTTTGAAATGACGTGATCAAGCATTAATATCTTTTTTATTTTGACCTCATAATTTTATTTATTTATTGCCTTTAGCTATGTTATAAGAAAAACTGATTTTGTGTTTATCTGAAATTGTCACATATGCGTCGGTACCATGGACTTCAGGGTATCAAATTTTCTCAGTATTAACCTGCATTCAAATAAGACCCATCTTCTACTAGTTACTGAATGGCGGAAACAAATTCTGAACAGCTGAGGGATGTTCTATGAAATCGTGATAATGGTGTGATCTATTTCGCTGCATGAAGAGCCAGCTTTTACCAACATGTACACATTGTTTTTAACCATGTTAACATACAAGTTTGATTTCCCTCCATTAGGCAACTTGTTCCTGCAAAACTAAACTATCAGTTGCTAATATATGCAACATACGAGGTAGATTCAACACTCGGTAATTTCCATCTATACAACAGTATATGGCTATATGCCCATAAGAAACTTCGTATTTCACAAAACTGCAATTATTATGTTCCTGGCACCAGCATAGCTCTTGCATGGTTGAGATGTGGTGCTGGACCAGACCCACCCAAATATGTTGATAAACTTGCTCACAAGAGCTACTTCCCTCAAAAACAATGATGATGCTCTGAAGGTCTCGGCATCAAAGTTTACCTGTTGCCTGGGTGTCGCTTTCATTTTTCCAGGGCGGTCATAGAATTTTCAAGATCAGCTTATGTAGTCACCATTTTCATACGGAGGTCTGATTTTCTTATTTTTTAGGTAAATGCTGCAGCCGAAGTAATCTACGATCTAGTTGATCCAAATGCTAATCTGATATTTGGTTCTGTCATAGACCCATCACTCAATGGCCAGGTAAGCCATACGCATATTCATTTTAGCATGTTTCCATACGCCTGTTCATTTTAAGTATGTATGGGTTATATTTAACAGTTGCACTATAAGTTTCTCACAAGTTGGGCAACTGCGGGAGAGATGCGATTAACTTGTTTATTATTTGCTTAGAAATGCTTATGCACATACTTTTTGTCGATGCAGGTTAGCATAACATTGATCGCTACTGGCTTTAAACGGCAGGATGAAGCAGAAAGCCACACCGTAAAGGTAAATACGGTTGCACAACTACTGGTCTAGATTCTGAGGGGAATCTCTTACGTGATCTCACGTGTTGAACCAGGGTGGCCAGCAAATGCAAGGAGACAATGGTCGACATCCATCTTCCACAGGTGGCAGCAAGGTGGAGATCCCCGAGTTCCTTCGGAGGAGAGGACCTTCTCGCTTCCCGCGAATTTGACTCTTCTCCAGGGCTCCCTTTCTTAGATAATGCCTGTTGAGACTCGCCCCTCGTAGATTAGATGCCCTCTTGTAAGATACCAGACCTGTAGAGTCTAGCTGTTTTCCGTAGAGGTTTTACTTTTTTGTAGTTTGTTTGATCTTTCTGTTCTTTATCTTGGAATGCTACTGCCAATAATGTGTAGCTGTGAGCATATCAGTGTTGTAGAAAATGTTCTGCCTTCCTGGTGTGTCCAATCGCGCGCTCTTCTTCATGTCCCCACATGCCTACTTATCTCCTTGTCCCATTCATCGGTTATTCGTGATGCAGGCCCAACTAATCAAACAGGCCAAAGTTGATCCCCAAAGCTTTGATGGATGTTAGGGCATCTCTAGCAAATTTCTTAAAACTCAAATTGGAGGAGCAAAAGTGACATTTTAGTGAAGTTTTGGGTTTAGGGGGTGTTTTGTGCTGTCCGTCGGTTGACGCGTAAAGCCGCCCTTTTCTTTTTTGAACTTCGGCGACCTTTATTAAATAACAACCATGTCTGTTACTACAAGAGAGGAGGTTAAAAAGTAGGGAGTGCTGCTCAGTACGTTTTCCCTCTATAAGAGCAACTTTAATGGGGCGACCCATTTCGTCCGCCTGCGTCCGTTTGGGTCGGAGCGGAAAAAAATGACGGCCCAATGCGCCAACCCAAACGGACGTGCGTTCGCTTTTCGTCCGCGGGCGACCCATTTCAAGCCCAATTTTGAGCCTGATTTGTGTCGGCGCGGACATGAGAGGGACGCGCGCGCGCCTACTCTCTCCGGGCCCGCCGGTCGGTGGCAGCCACCATCATTGCCCCCTACTTTCCCCAAAAACACTCCCGCCCGCGCGCGCCCCCGCCCCCCCAACCAGCCATGAAGGACGCCATCGACCTCGACCTCGACGCCGTCGCCGGCCTTGCCTCCCTCGCCTCGTCCGGCGCCGTCGCCCCCTTCGGAAAAGGCAAGCCTCGTGCCCCGTGCAAGATCGCCGCCGCGACCAAGCTGAAGAAGGCGCTGACGCCCGAACAGCGGGCAAGGGAGTCGGCCAAGAGGAAGGGCCGGAGGGACGCCGTGGATGCAAGGGATGAGGCCGCCGCCGCGCAGCAGGAGTTCACCAACGCCCGCGTCGCGGCGGTAACGAGGTAGGCGCTCTACATGCTAGGGGTAAACCCTAACCAGCACAACGCATTCCAAGCCGCCGTCGCCGCGACCAGCACCGGCTCGTCGGCGTTTCCTCGGATGGTGATGCCCGACTCACCCGCGCGTCGGTTTGCAACCCGGTCCCCGGCTTCCACGTCTACCCGCAAGCCTCCCGCCTCTCCGGGGAACGCTCACCCAAAGTGAGCGTGGTCGCGCCTTCCACGCCCGCGCCCGCGCCCATCGACCTCAATGCCACCCCGGTGGTCGGTGGCTCGTCGTCCGACGGCACGAGGAAACGCGTGCGACAGACGTCGGCCGGCGGTCTCCCGGACGCCCGTAACCTGTTCGAGGAAATGTCGTCCGCCGTCGACGAGGACTACATGCAAAACCTCATCTTTGAGGGTGGTGCGCCGGGCGCTGGCTACGATCCCGACGAGACACAAAGCCAGGACGGTCGCGGGGCGTTCATGCCGGCTGTTGGCTATGATCCCGATCAGGCGGCCTTCATGCGTGATCAGGTCGGCATCGACCTGGACGGCTTCCCCCTCGACCACGAGTTCCCGGAGGACTATGGGCTAGAGAAAGAGGACGAGTGCGACATCGAAGTGGAGCCTTTGTTCGAGGACGAGCTCACCAACCAAGCCGCCGGTCCTAAGCCGAAGCGCAAGAGCAAGCGCACGAAGGCGTACACAGCTGCCGAGGACAAGCTTCTTTGCGAGTGTTGGCGAAACATTGGACAAGACCCAAAGACAGGCGCCGAGCAAAAGCATTCGACCTTTTGGACTCGTGTGCACCGCGAGTTTCATGAGGGCAAGAAGTTTCCACCTTACCAATTTGTGAGCACGCGCGAGTGGGTCTCCATTTCCAAGCGGTGGAGGGTGATCCAACAAGAGTGCAACAAGTTTTGCGCCACCCTTGAGAGCGTCAAGGCCCGCCCCGTGAGCGGCATCGGCGTGCAAGACATGGTATGATAGCAAGAAAGTCGCCCTCTTTTACGTCTTCATTTGCTATTATTTGCCCATATGCTTGCATGGAAACATTTTGTAGGCATTTCAAGCTTTGGAGGCATTCAAGGTTCAACACGATGGCAAGTGCTTCAACCTCTCCCATTAATATCGGGTCATCAAGGACGAAGAGAAATTCAAGGCGCAATATGCCGCCCTCAAGGCACATGGGGGGAAGCAAGCCATGGAGGATGTTGGGGAGGGCGAGCCGGCACGGCCGAGGGGGAAGACCAACTCCAAGAAGGAGGACAAGCGAGATGCGGCCACCAACACCTTGATCGCAAGCGTGGACGGCATGATGAATAAGGACTCAAGGGAGGAGGAGCGCCGGCGTTTCAAGGCGGAGTAAATGGATGCTTTCATGGAGATCCAAAGGAGGAGGCTTGATCTTGACGCCGAGAAGCAAGCCAAGATGTTCGAGCTCGAGGCGGAGAAGCAAGCCAAGATGCTGGAGATCGAGGCCGCCAACGCCAAGACAAAGGCGAAAGAAGTGGCTCTTGCAAGCATGATGACCGGGGTAGAGATCGTGAAGGTGGATCTCAACACCGTGTCGCCAAGAAAGAGGCCGTGGTTCGAGAAAATGCAGGCCGACATGCTCAAGTTCGACGACGAGTGATCTATGGCGTCGAGGGCCATCTTTTTTGTATGCCGGCAGGTGTGCCGGCATGACCACGGGAGCCGCGATGGCGTGTGGTCGAACTCAAGTCCCACCCTTTTTGTGTGCTGGCATGTGTGCGGGCCGGCTGGCGAGTGCGCCAGCATGAACTGTGGTATTCTCTGAAGCCGGCATTGTATGCGGGCGCTGGCATGGTGCCGGCAACACGATCGGCCGCGGGCCTTTTTTATTTAAAATTTGAATGCGGACATGAAATGGGTCGGCGCGTTGGGCGCACTGCCGACCCAAATGCAAAACTGGGCGGACGCCGGACGGGCAGCCGACCCAAACGGACAAAAAGCGGACAAATGCGCCGTCCGTTTCAGTCGCCCCATTGGAGTTGCTCTAAGAGCATCTACAACCGGACCCCTCAAACCCACATCATACGTCCGGGCGGGTCGCCTGGTCACTGTCCGGTCACGACTTTTTGACCCAGACGTCACCCTCAAACGTCCGGGCTGACCAGCACCTCCCATATCTAGCCCAAATATGAGGTGGATATGGGGACGCCTGTGACGCCCGGATAATTAAGCTACAGTAAACCTCTATTAACGATGCCATGTCACCACGATTACTATTGTTAACCTCACGATGCATCAGCTCCCGAAGTGATCACGTTCAAAATCGGGCAAACAATAAAAGTTGTTCAAATCAGAAACTAATTTGTTCATTAAATAACAAATATTCCAGAGACAATTCTAAAATTGAAACCAACATTATTGGAATTGGGTAAGTGACTCAAACATCCTCAAACAGTGACTAAAGACAATATTTATCGACCTTTTATTTAATCTAAAGTCAAATCCAGGGATCATCTTCATCGACCGCAACCACCGGACCTAGTCGGGATGCCGCACCGTCGTCGCCTTCTTCGTTTCTCCCCCGACTGGATCCGCCATGGCTGACCGGCGATCTGCATCGCCCTGAACCGCTCTGGCTCCACCGAGTCCCCCACGAGCTTCAATGTGAGCTCCCACCTGCTTTCCCTCTCTCCCGCGTGAATCAACCACAGAGGCATCGTCCCCTGCGAGCACCAAAGCTGTGGTCCACCATGGCCGATGAATGCATCGCTGCTGTGCTCCCCGTTGCGTTTCGTTGGTGTGCGCGAGCTCTAGGAGCTGTACAGATGTCGCCTGACCCTTTTCCTACCTCATTCTCCTCTTGTTTCACCGGATCCGTCGAGCTCTTGTTCAGCTGCCGCTAGACCTCGTCGCCGGCGTCCATCCCGGCACCTCCAGCACCAACCACTAGCCCTACTCGATGCGCGCCAACACGCTCGTCCTACTGATGTTCGTGGGTGACCAAATGGTCGCCAGAACGCAACTCCGATGGGCCTCCGCCGTGTACTGTGGCTGCCGGCGGCTAAACGCCGATGCGCTAGCATGGCACCATTAACTCAGCTCCAAATGGCGCCCTGTGTCCCTGACCAACGGGACCCACACCTAATTAATCATGGGCATAATTAACAGACTAGTTGAAGTAATCCTAATAGCCACTGACGGGCCATGCTACTGCAACGATTAGGTTTAACTCTAATAAAATTTGTTAGCAATTTGACCCACTGACCACTAGGCCCCACCCTGACTAATTAAGTTAATTAGTTTAAATAAACTCTTTTAATATTGCCACTGCCTATGACATATGGGCCCCACGCCCCCATTTAAAAAAAAGAGTTAGAAAATTAATTAGAAAATATTAATTAATTAATTAGATAATTAATTAACTTAATTAAATCTGTTAAATTAATATAATGGCTTAATTAAACTAATAAACCTACTTAGTTAGTCTAAGACAATGACGAACGGGTCCCACACGTCAGCGACCCAGTCAACACCTCTGTTGACTGCTGATGTCATGCTGACGTCATGATGACGTCAGCAAACACTGTTTTGGATAATTTTGACTTAAAATATTTAAATTAATCTTAAAAATGATTTAAATCTTTCAAAATTAATATAAAATAAACCGTACCTCGGATGAAAATATTTTCAACATGAAAGTTGCTCAGAACAACGAGACGATTTCGGATACGCAACCCGTTCGTCTGCCACACCCCCCTAACCTATCGAACTCGCAACTTTCCCCCTCCGGCTCCTCTGCCCGAAAACGCGAAACACCGGGGATACTTTCCCGGATGTCATCCCCCTTCACCGGTATCACCTACTACCGCGTTAGGGCACCTCTAACGCCGTTACTTGTCATGTCATGCATCACAATGCATTTGTTTGCATTATATTTATTGTTTCTTCCCCCTCTTCTCTCGCTAGACATCGAGACCGACGCCGCTGCTACCCAGTACGACTACGGTGTTGACGACCCCTCTCTCTTGCCAGAGCAACCAGGCAAGCCCCCCCCCTTTTGATCACCAGATATCGCCTACTCTTCTCTATACTGCTTGCATTAGAGTAGTGTAGCATGTTACTGCTTTCCGTTATTCCTATCCTGATGCATAGCCTGTCCTTGCTACTACTGTTGTTACCTTTACCTGCTATCCTACATGCTTAGTTTAGGATGCTAGTATTCCATCTGTGGCCCTACATTCTTGTCCGTCTTGCTGTGCTATACTATCGGGCCGTGATCACTCGGGAGGTGATCACGGGTATATACTATATACTTATACATGACACATGTGGTGACTAAAGTCGGGTCCGCTCGTTGAGTACCCGCAAGTGATTCTGATGAGGGGGCTGAAAGGACAGGTGGCTCCATCCCGGTAGAGGTGGGCCTGGGTTCCCGACGGCCCCGACTGTTACTTTGAGGCGGAGCGACAGGGCAGGTTCCGACCACCTAGGAGAGAGGTGGGCCTGGCCCTGGTCGGCGTTCGCGGATACTTAACACGCTTAACGAGATCTGGGTATTTGATCTGAGTTTGGCCATTTGGTCTATACGCACTAACCATCTACGCGGGAGTAGTTATGGGTATCCCGGCGTCGTGGTATCAGCCGAAGCCTTCGTGACGTCAGCGACTGAGCGGCGCGCGCCGGTTGGACGTAACTGACTCTTGTAATGGAGGTGCTAGGTCTGCTCCGGCCGCGTACGCAACGTGCAGGTGTGCTATGGGCGATGGGCCCAGACCCCTGTGCGCTTAGGTTTAGACCGGCGTGCTGCCTCTCTGTTGTGCCTAGGTGGGGCTGCGACGTGTTGATCTTCCGAGGCCGGGCATGACCCAGAAAGTGTGTCCGGCCAAATGGGATCGAGCGTGTTGGGTTATGTGGTGCACCCCTGCAGGGAAGTTAATCTATTCGAATAGCCGTGATCTTCGGTACAGGACGACTTGGAGTTGTACCTGACCTTATGACAACTAGAACCGGATACTTAATAAAACACACCCTTCCAAGTGCCAGATACAACCGGTGATCGCTCTCTCACAGGGCGACGAGGGGAGGATCATCGGTTAGGATTATGCTACGTGATGATACTTGGAGGACTTCAGTCTACTCTCTTCTACATGCTGCAAGACAGAGGCTGCCAGAAGCGTAGTCTTCGAAAGGACTAGCTATCCCCCTCTTATTCCGGCATTCTGCAGTTCAGTCCACATATGATAGCCTTATTCCAGTTGATACCAATGCATACATATGTAGTGTAGCTCCTTGCTTGCGAGTACTTTGGATGAGTACTCACGGTTGCTTTCTCCCTCTTTTCCCCCTATCCCTTCTACCTGGTTGTCGCAACCAGATGTTGGAGCCCAGGAGCCAGACGCCACCTTCGACGACGACTCCTACTACACCGGAGGTGCCTACTACTACGTGCTGCGCGCTGACGACGACCAGGAGTAGTTTAGGAGGATCCCAGGCAGGAGGCCTGCGCCTTTTTCGATCTATATCCCAGTTTGTGCTAGCCTTCTTAAGGCAAACTTGTTTAACTTATGTCTGTACTCAGATATTGTTGCTTCCGCTGACTCATCTATGATCGAGCTCTTGTATTCGAGCCCTCGAGGCCCCTGGCTTGTAATATGATGCTTGTATGACTTATTTGATTTGTAGAGTTGTGTTGTGATATCCTCCCATGGGTCCCTGATCTTGATCGTACACGTTTGCGTGTATGATTAGTGTACGGTCAAATCGGGGGCGTCACAAGTTGGTATCAGAGCCGACTGCCTGTTGGAATCCCCCTTCCACACTCCCTGGCCGAAGTTGAGTCTAGGCATTGCAAAAACTTTTACTAACATGGTTGTGTGCCTTACGGGCCCACGTCGCCATTGGGTGGTATTAGGATATTTTACTCCTCGTCTATACTCTGGGACTCTGAACTCTCTCCTATTCGGGTTTAATAAATTTACTAAAAATCTAACTTAGGTTCTCGAAAATACTTTCTCCCGGAGAACCCCCTTCAGTCCAGATGATCGCCGGCTGCACTGGAGGATTTCGAAGATACTCTCCGATATTCTGTCGAGACCTTGTGCCTGTTGCTTTTGCAATTCCCTTCTATTGATAAACCTCTATGGATAACCACGTACATGTGCCAGTCATATAATCATTCCTCATTGATCTTGTTATTACAAGATGCCCCAAAATTCTCTCTATTGTTCCGAGAATACTTTGTGTCTACTGCCTTGCATTTATTTGCCACATGAATACCACTATGGGTAAATTTCTAGCACTCACCGGATATTTGCTCATCCCCAGTTGGTTCATGTATTTCACAACAGTCTTCAAAATACTATTTGAACTTCCGAAAATCTTGAGTAGCCTATTACTCTTGAAGTTCTTACTTGCTTGCATTATGGTTAATCCCATAAGTCTATAATTTTATTGGCATCCCTTATCATTATCATTTTGAGTCCGTTGATTCAAAATGTTGTGAATGCTCGCCATCCTCAATCAGATCCAATGATTCATCCTTCCGGCTCACACGTCATTTTGGACATGAGTTGGTTATCGACCATTCAAATTGTCGTTGATTGTACCCCTAAGTCTATTCGACTGATCCATTCTTAATGAGAGCGTTGGCTTTTGATCCCTTGATTTGGAAATGATAATTCCTTTGTATTTAAGATTTGAAATACTCAGTTGTTTATATAATCTGATGCCCTTTCATTCCATCTTCCTCAGATAGAGAACCGATACTCGCATCAGCTCCATTATAGACCGTAGGATCCCTTGTTGGATTATTATCCGGCAGTGTCCTTCCTATTCAATAATCTTGTGAGCCTTTCCATGGGTATATGATACCTTTGGTAAATTGTATCATCTGTTTTGCTAACCATGCTCTACTTTCGAGCTTGTGATATTTACTCTTGAAACTTGTGGTATATGTTTCTATGAAACCCCGATGGGTTGAACCTATACAACCTTCTCTAAAACCGTGTGAACTCGAAAGTTTTCACGAGTCATACACTTCTGGTATTTTTCCAGATGAAATTTCAACAATACAACTTCTTCAAAAGTGAGAAGTAAATGTAAGGTTATGCATTAAAGAAGTGGGAGTCGACCTTGAACTTTGTGTTCATGCCCATGGACACGATGTAGATCTTATCATTAAAGCTTCTCTTAAATTAATTACTCCCTTGGTATAAGTTCATATTATATCTGGGATCTGGCCTTTTGCAATCGTGGTTTCGACCATGTTCTCTTTTAGGTACCGTTTCTCATGCAAGTTTAAGCACTTGTCTTCTGCAGAGCAATACCCCAGTCCAACCTCTACTTTGATCTGTCGTCGAGTATTACCCCCTGGTATCTCAAGGATACCACAGGATACATAACTTCTTATGAGTTCTTCATCAACTAATACTCTTGCCGATTCCATTTTTCCAACGGGTTCTCAGTTGTTAGAACCCCTCAAGGACACCGACAACTGAATTGAGTCCGCACTACGATTCAACAACTCTCAGTAACCTTCATTACTTACGAGTCTGAACTCGATCACGTCATTCCAAGCCTACTCGGCTATATCATTATCGTGCCAAATTTTAACTGTGCTACCTGGTCCTTCTTCCCAGAGCACAAATTTCGACAGTGAGCTAATCTTGCGTCGATCTTCCTCGTCATATCACTTCTCCTTGAACAGCAAACTTGATTTCGAGTTTGTGTCCTACCCATGGTTCCAATAACTTTTCGCTTTCATCATTCCTTTGACTTGATGTCGTCATCGATCAATTACATCTTCTTGAAAACCTCTCGACAAATTTGTCATGATCATTGTCAACAATTTGACTTCTTCCAAGTTGTGTGTCGAAATTCAGGATGAGAAGTACCATCCTTGCCCCTCGATGAATTGTGTTATCATCGACAACAATTCTTGCCTTCCCCCAACACAAACTTGTTCATATTTTGTGTTGCATCTTGATTTCCTTACTATCTAGCTTATGATATGTTCTACCTTGGAGTATCACCATCTGTTATGTCGTGGATGTTGTGAGAATTGCTCCACCTCTTAATAATTCTTGGTATAGTGATGCTTCTCGTCATCACCATTCTTTCTTGATCCTTGTGTTGATTCCAACCGGTGTACCAACAAGTGAACGGTGCTGTTTGGATTCTGACCTTCTAGCATCCCTATTGCTTTGAAGTTAATGGTCGGCCGTTCATTCTTAGACTATTGATTATTGAATCACCATTCTGACATTGGTCGTGCAGCCCAACCCATATTTCGGGCGCACCTTTCAACCAATGTTTAATTGTGTATGTTTTCCTCGAGCATGCTTCATTATATCATTTGATCTGACAAATGCTATCTCCTTATCCACATAATTGGGGAGATGCATCTCTTTGGATACCTCGTTGAATTATCGCTGAGTCAATCAGTCACCTCCTCACCTCTCCTTGATTTAATGGTGAACCCTTGTTTGGAACTCGTTTCCATAGTTCATTTCCCTGAGAACCTTACAATGTCATCTCGACAATTTGTGTTGCACCTTTCTTCTCAGGCATCCTGAATCTGAGTTATCCTAACACCAATCAGATCTGAATCCTGGTCAGATATGATGGTTGGAACATATATCCAAGAGTTATAGCGTTGGTCTTATATGACCCGGTAAGGTGAGGTCATGCCTAGCACACCTGGTTGGAGGACCTATTGCAAGACTTATTCTATGAGTTGTTCCTGATGGATCCTTTGTGTATCCAAAGTTTGACCTTTGCTTAAAAACCTTGTCAATGCTATCTCGAAGCATGTATGTGGTACTCCGATCTTCAAAAGGAACATTTGAAGCACAATGCTGCATTTTCTTCATCAATTATCCTAACACCGTTGTTTGGGTAATGTCATGAAATTTCTCTCCTGTTACCAAAATGGTTTTTTACAATTATATCCTATCATGGATATCATGCTCTTCTTGTTCTTGGGAAGGATATACCCCTGAAATATGTGTTTAAACACATTTTCCTTCCCATTGATCTGTTTAACCTAATAATCACATTTTCCTTTCCATTGTTCTGTTTAGCCTTCTTGAGGTTTATATGATCTAAGCAGTAATATGTCACCGCTTTTATACGCACCTCAGTGTACAACTCTATCAGTAAGACCCTGTTACTATTGTTGTTGACATTCTGGTAACCACCGATGGACGAGAACCTTGCCTATTGGTCCACCTCGTTCAACGAGTAGGAAGATAGTTCTCTTTGCCCCTCGCCCTTGGTACCAACGTTGTTGCCGACATAATTGACAGGCTACCCTTTTGACATGCCTTGCTGTCATGACCGAGCAAGATGTCACCGCTCCTTCTACTTTTAACCCACATGGTGGACCCATAACCCACGGTTCCACAGGATCGGAACCTGACTCTCATGTACACCCCTGTTTCGAAGTTATCCCTTGCGCTTCGTTTCGTATGTAATTTGCGAGCCACATTCCTAGTGATCAATTCTGGTATCGGACGCAATACTTACTCTCGTTACTCTGAACCCTTTCTCACTCTGGTTCAGACTTCGAGCAACTATCTATCCGCTTGGAACCTCTTATTGACCTTCGTACCTTACTCTCGATGTATTTCATACGTTCAGCTTGAGAGATAATCTTATACTCATTCATGGGTTAACCCCAGATTGTTTCCCTCAAAAGCATTCTGACATAGCTGAGCTGCCCCTTATCCTTTCGTAAGTACGACGGAGTTCCCGAAGAAATGATGACAAGTTTATCATGATGCATTGGAATAAAGAATTGAAGACATCAACGAAAGGGATTAACTTCTTCAAGAAGATCCATTAGAATATCGTAACAAGAACTTTCCCCCTTACTCCCCTATTAAATCTTAGGACGAGATTTCTTATAGAGGAGGAGAATTGTGACGCCCGGATAATTAAGCTACAGTAAACCTCTATTAACGATGCCATGTCACCACGATTACTATTGTTAACCTCATGATGCATCAGCTCCCGAAGTGATCACGTTCAAAATCGGGCAAACAATAAAAGTTGTTCAAATCAGAAACTAATTTGTTCATTAAATAACAAATATTCCAGAGACAATTCTAAAATTGAAACCAACATTATTGGAATTGGGTAAGTGACTCAAACATCCTCAAACAGTGACTAAAGACAATATTTATCGACCTTTTATTTAATCTAAAGTCAAATATGAAATTATGTTTTGCCCAAACTAGTTTTTGGTGCTAGGGTATACTGCACTGCTAATTATGAGCTAGGTCCCTTTTTTGTAGAAGTCCTTTGGTGGCCTAACTATTTGCAAAACAGAACATGAGAGAAAATAAAAACAAAAAAAGAGGGAAAAGACCCCCCCCCCCCCCGCTGGGCCTCGGCCCAGCTGGCCACTGGGCAAGCCAGGCCGGCCCAGCCGGCGCCCCCATAACCCCCGAAACCCTAGCATGGACCGCACTACCCCCACTCCTCCCGTTCGATCCCATCCTCCCTCCTCGCGCCGCCAGGAGGAGACACAGAGAGGAGCGAGAACCCCCGCAGTCCCCCGCACGCGCCCTTGCCTCGGGCGCACGTCGCCGGCGCCCGACGCCCTCCCCTCCCCTATGGCCGCGCTCCCCGCCCGCGTTGGCCGCACCGGCTCGCTGGCAACCGCCCATCGCCGCCTCTCCACGTCCAAGAGCTCTCCAGGGATCATCTTCATCGACCGCAACCACCGGACCTAGCCGGGATGCCGCACCGTCGTCGCCTTCTTCGTTTCTCCCCCGACTGGATCCGCCATGGCTGACCGGCGATCTGCATCGCCCTGAACCGCTCCGGCTCCACCGAGTCCCCCACGAGCTTCAATGTGAGCTCCCACCTGCTTCCCCTCTCTCCCGCGTGAATCAACCACAGAGGCATCGTCCCCTGCGAGCCCCAAAGCTGTCGTCCGCCATGGCCGATGAATGCATCGCTGCCGTGCTCCCCGCTGCGTTCCGTTGGTGTGCGCAAGCTCTAGGAGCTATACAGATGTCGCCTGACCCTTTTCCTACCTCATTCTCCTCTTGTTTCACCGGATCCGTCAAGCTCTTGTTTAGCTGCCGCTAGACCTCGTCGCCGGCGTCCATCCCGGCGTCCATCCCGGCACCTCCAGCACCAACCACTAGCCCTACTCGATGCGCGCCAACACGCTCGTCCTACTGATGTTCGTGGGTGACCAAATGGTCGCCAGAACGCAACTCCGGTGGGCCTCCGCCATGTACTGTGGCTGCCGGCGGCTAAACGCCGATGCGCTAGCATGGCACCATTAACTCAGCTCCAAATGGCGCCCTGTGTCCCTGCCCAACAGGACCCACACCTAATTAATCATGGGCATAATTAACAGACTAGTTAAAGTAATCCTGATAGCCACTGACGGGCCATGCTACTGCAACGATTAGGTTTAACTCTAATAAAATTTGTTAGCAATTTGACCCACTGACCACTAGGCCCCACCCTGACTAATTAAGTTAATTAGTTTAAATAAACTCTTTTAATATTGCCACTGCCTATGACATATGGGCCCCACGCCCCCATTTAAAAAAAAGAGAGTTAGATAATTAATTAGAAAATATTAATTAATTAATTAGATAATTAATTAACTTAATTAAATATGTTAAATTAATATAATGGCTTAATTAAACTAATAAACCTACTTAGTTAGTCTAAGACAATGACGAACGGGGCCCACACGTCAGTTGACCAGTCAACACCTCTGTTGACTGCTGACGTCGTGCTGACGTCATGATGACATCAGCAAACCCTATTCGGGATAATGTTGAATTAAAATATTTAAATTAATCCTAAAATGATTTAAATCTTTTAAAATTAATATAAAATAATCCGTAACTCGGATGGAAAAAATTTTACATGAAAGTTACTCAGAACGACGAGACGATTCCGGATACGCAACCCGTTCGTCCGCCACACCCCCCTAACCTATCGAACTCGCAACTTTCCCCTTCCGGCTTCTCTTCCCGGAAACGCGAAACACCGGGGATAATTTCCCAGATGTTTCCCCCTTCACCGATATCACCTCATACCGCGTTAGGGCACCTCTAGCACCGATACTTGTCATGTCATGCATCGCTATGCATCTGCTTGCTTAAATATTTATTGTTTCTTCCCCCTCTTCTCTCGCTATACACCGAGACCGACGCCGCTGCTACCCAGTACGACTATGGAGTTGACGACCCTTGTCTCTTGCCAGAGCAACCAGGCAAGCCCCCCCTTTGATCACCAGATATCGGCCTACTCTTCTCTATACTACTTGCATTAGAGTAGTGTAGCATGTTACTACTTCCGTTATTCCTATCCTGATGCATAGCCTGTCCTTGCTACTGCTGTTGTTACCATTACCTGCTATATCCTACTGCTTAGTATAGGATGCTAGTATTCCATCTGTGGCCCTACATTCTTGTCCGTCTGCCATGCTATACTATCGGGCCGTGATCACTCGGGAGGTGATCACGGATATACTATATACTTTACATACACATGTGGTGACTAAAGTCGGGTCCGGCTCGTTGAGTACCCGCAAGTGATTCTGATGATGGGGGCTGAAGGGGCAGGTGGCTCCATCCCGGTAGAGGTGGGCCTGGGTTCCCGACGGCCCTCGACTGTTACTTTGGCGGAGCGACAGGGCAGGTTGAGACCACCTAGGAGAGAGGTGGGCCTGGCCCTGGTCGGCGTTCGCGGATACTTAACACGTTCTAACGAGATCTTGGTATTTGATCTGAGTCTGGCTACTGGCCTATACGCACTAACCATCTACGCGGGGACAGTTATGGGCACTCGACGTCGTGGTATCAGCCGAAGCCTTCGTGACGTCAGCGACTGAGCGGCGCGCGCCGGGTTGGACCGCGTAACGCGACTTCCTTTGTAATGGAGGTTGCTAGGTCTGCTCACCGGCCGCGTCGCAACGTGCAGGTGTGCAAAGGGCGATGGGCCCAGACCCCTGTGCGCTTAGGTTTAGACCAGGCGTGCTGACCTCTCTGTTGTGCCTAGGTGGGGCTGCGACGTGTTGATCTTCGCGGCCGGGCATGACCGAAAAGTGTGTCCGGCCAAATGGGATCGAGCGTGTTGGGTTATGTGGTGCACCCCTGCAGGGAAGTTAATCTATTCGAATAGCCGTGATCTTCGGTAACAGGACGACTTGGAGTTGTACCTTGACCTTATGACAACTAGAACCAGATTACTTAATAAAACACACCCTTCCAAGTGCCAGATACAACTGGTGATCGCTCTCACACAGGGCGACGAGGGGAGGATCATCGGTTAGGATTATGCTACGTGATGATACTTGGAGCACTTCAAGTCTACTCTCTTCTACATGCTGCAAGACAGAGGCTGCCAGAAGCGTAGTCTTCGAAAGGACTAGCTATCCCCCTCTTATTCCGGCATTCTGCAGTTCAGTCCACATATGATAGCCTTATTCCAGTTGATACCAATGCATACATATGTAGTGTAGCTCCTTGCTTGCGAGTACTTTGGATGAGTACTCACGGTTGCTTTCTCCCTCTTTTCCCCCTATCCCTTCTACCTGGTTGTCGCAACCAGATGTTGGAGCCCAGGAGCCAGACGCCACCTTCGACGACGACTCCTACTACACCGGAGGTGCCTACTACTACGTGCTGCCCGCTGACGACGACCAGGAGTAGTTTAGGAGGATCCCAGGCAGGAGGCCTGCGCCTTTTTCGATCTGTATCCCAGTTTGTGCTAGCCTTCTTAAGGCAAACTTGTTTAACTTATGTCTGTACTCAGATATTGTTGCTTCCGCTGACTCGTCTATGATCGAGCTCTTGTATTCGTGCCCTCGAGGCCCCTGGCTTGTAATATGATGCTTGTATGACTTATTTGATTTGTAGAGTTGTGTTGTGATATCTTCCGGTGGGTCCGTGATCTTGATCGTACACGTTTGCGTGTATGATTAGTGTACGGTCAAATCGGGGGCGTCACAACGCCCGGGCATGCCCACCATGTCGGATCCGGCCCACGTGGCCCACCCGACCCCGCATAAATTTCTTCCCATCCGCTCGCCGGACCAAATCCTAGCCACTTCACTTCCCTTCCCTCCGCCACCCAAGCTCGTCTCCGGCTCCTTCCAACCTTCTCCGGCATGGTGGGAAGCGAATCCGAGTCCTTTACCTCCAGATCCGTTGACCCCGAGCTTATCCTGCACGTCCCCGAGGAGGAGATGGTTGTCCGGCTTGCGCTCCGCCGCGCCCGGGGAGGAGACCCGTGGACGGCTGCACTCGGACTCCATCCGTCGGGAATCCATTGTGTCCGTCCAAATGGGGCATGGATCCGGCGCTAGGCCGGCCATAGCTATGTCACCGGAGGCCGTGCGGTCCGTCTGCCGTTTGAACGTGTTGGCGGACGCGCAACCCCTCCGGTAGCGCGCCGAGCATCGGGACGCACCATAGACCTCGTCCGATGAGGCCATGGCACGGTGTGCCCGCCGTGCAAGGCACCGGGCACGGGAGGCGGCGGACGTCGGCGAGGTGGAGTCGCATTCTCCGACGCCTCGTATGGCGCATCAGTCCGGGCGCCGCAACCACGTCATGGTGGACGTCGGCGGCTCGTCTCCGGACGGATCCATCATTGATCTGGCGTCCACCGGTACTGTTCGGGTTCCGGTCTCTGACGAGGAAGAGTAGGGCATGAGAGATGGCGGGGCCTTGAGTCTTGTGAGCCAGCTCGTGTCCCATGACCTACCCTACCTTGCCGGTGACTGGCCCAACATTCCAAGGAGCGCAGCCGGCCGTTGGATATGGCCAAAGCGGAGCCGGGCGAGCGGGGAGCGGAACCGGACGAGCTCTGCGTAGATTAGGTTTCACGTTGCATGTAATAATATGAATTTGAGGTTTCTAATCTGGGGTATCCCGATGTGGAATGCATTTTTTGAAGGGCATCGATCATTGTTCGCGGACGCGCCCAAGTATGGCTGTAGATGCTCTACCTCACTCGAGCAAGACAATGCGAAAATAACTCGTGGGGTGTGTGTGTGTGTGTGGGGGGGGGGGGGGGGGGGGGGGGGGGGGGTCTACTAGAGATTTTATGCCATTAACCAAACACGCCCCTAAAGACAGGGATCTTTGAACGGAGGACAATATTGAGTCTTGCAAGCTACAATCTGAAGCAACGAGTTCAACGCTGCCTTGCAAGCTACAATCTGAAGAGCCTGACTCGTGGCGATCGGCCGGTACAATTGCACCGGCTAACTTTCGTTCCCTCCAGCTCAAGGAACAGAACCAGGCAGGAAAGAAGCGCACACCTGGGTACACGAGGCGTGCCCATGACGGCGGGAGCGCGGATCGCAACCTGTGCCGCCGCCGGGCGACACGGGCACCTGCTGCTCCGCTCGCTGAGGAGCGATGAGAAGGGTGTGAAGTGTGAAGTGCCCTGCTCAGCCCGATGATTCAGGGGAGGGGAAGCAGCGCACGCCGCCATGCCGGGCGCGAAGGGAGCCCGCCGCGTCGCCGTCCGACGAAAGGTGAAAGACCGACAGCACGAATATACACGAGGCAGGGGCGTCACGTACGTACGACACGCAGGTGCCGCGAGCGCGCGCAGCCCTCGCCAAGCGTACGAGCAAGAGCCGGCAGCCAAGCAAAGCTCGTTGTGCGACCTTCGTTTGCGTGGACCAGCGCTCGGGTTCTTCTGGTGCACGTACTATAATTCTACCCTGCTATCTTACTCCACACCCAGTCATCCACCAGCTACCATCAAATCAAGCAGTGAATTAGGAGTACTTCCTTTTCCTTTTGTTTTGTTTTGCGGGGGAGTACTTGCTTTTCCTTGATCACTACTAGAGGATACAACAGTGGCGGGAGGTCCCTCTCCGCGTCCTGCACGGCAGCTACTGGCGATTCGTGGCAAGCCTCCTTGTCGTTATCTTCTTTCCCACTCTGTCTGCCCGGTTTCACTCCACCTAACTGTTGCCGCGGGCCTCCTTGGGCCGTTCCTTGTCCAGGCGCACAAGGCCTGGCAAACGGACCGCCTTAGAACATTACTAGTACAATTCTCAAACTCTCAAATCCTTAAAAGCAGTTTTAAGAGTTGAGAAGTATCACTTTTTGACACTTTTAAGGATTAAAAAACAGGGACAAATACTAGAACCCTCAAATCCAACCCTTAAACTGCTTTAAGGATTGGATTTGAGGGTTCTAGTCTTTGCCTCAACCCCAATTTTTAAATCTATCATTTGACATCTCACAATTTATGACAACAAAAACACAATCAACTTCCAAACAAACTACTAAATGACAATCATTGATGTCATTTGACATCTCACAATTTATGACAACAAGAACACAATCAACTTCCAAACAAACTACCAAATGACAATCATTGATGCATGGTTTAATAGTTTACATCACAAAATCATCATCTTCCTCCTCTCATCGGCACCATCACCAAAAAGTTGCACCTCGACGCCATCTCCTAGACCACATGCGGGCTCCATCAAGCATCTCCATGGGCACTGGTGGAGTCGTACACACCGCCATGCCACAACTACTCATCGGAGTGTCACCTCGAAAAGTAGAGGACGCAACACGGAACATTCTCTTCCTCTCCGCGATGTCCTCCTTGTAGTCCTTCCACCATTGCAATTGGTCTTGATCCATGTCCTTCTTGGACATCATCATGTGCTCTTTCTCTTCTACCATGAGTTCTTTCCATACCTTTGCCTCTTTGAGCTTGATCATCCTCTTCTCCAACTCGGCCTTGCGCTTTGCTTCTTCACGCTTTGCTTCAACTTGTGCAAGCTTGACCTCTTTCTTCTTCTCGGTGATAAGAAGCTTCGTCTCCAATGTCTTCGTTGTCAATTCCTCTCTTGCCTTCATCATGTGGTCCATCTTCTCCCTTAGGCTTGACGCCTCTTCTTCCATCTTCACCCTTAGCTTGCCCTTCTTGGTTCCCTCGGGCTTGCCCAAGTTCCTCTCCTCCTCATCTTCACTATCACCCATCCTAAGCATTGCCGACTTCTTGGGTGCGGTCTCTTGATCCCTCAAGTTCCACTTGTCAAAGGTTTGACGAATTGTCCAAGCATGCTTAAATGGGAATGGCTTGCCCTTGGAAGCGGCCATCTCCTTGTACCTCATGCCGGCAATTGTCTCCTATCAACCACACATAAATCACATAAGAACCCACCAATATCATAGTACACACACATAATTAAAATAGTGAAGAAATATGTACTCACATAGTCACTCTCCACGGTTCCACTAGGTGGTGCATCCCTCACTTGGTCCATGACCGCACTCCAACGAGCACAAGCGGGCTTCATCAACTCCCACCGGCCTTGAAGCGACCGGTAAGTGCGAGAGATGAACCCACTATTCTTCGGCTTGATCCTACAATAGGTGTCCTCGATCCTTTGCCAATACCGTTTACCGGTTTGATCGGTGCCGGTGGTTGCATCCATTCCCACAGCTGCCCAAGCACGAACCAAGAGGATATCTTCCGCCTCGGTGTAGTTTGTCGACCGCGCGTGTGGGCGGGAAACGGCGGTGAATGCCTCCTCCCCTATCTCGGCCACCTCCTCCTCGTCATCACCTTCATCCTCCTCATCTTCCTCTAAGTCGTCACCAACCCTAAAGGGTTCGAGAGGCGGAGCCCCGAGGTCCACCTCCGCGTTTTGGAGGAGGTCCATGAACGAGGATGGGGTTGCCATTTTCTCGAACACCTCGTGCGCGGCAGGAGGAGGTTCGGCCACGGCGACGAAAGGAGCAGGGGAGGCGGCGGGGGCGGGCGAGGCGGGCGCGGCGGTGGCGGGGCCCTCCATGGCCGGCGCGGCAGGAGGCGGCGGGAGGCGGCGGGAGGGGGAGGCCGGAAGGAGGAGGAAGTTTCCTCCCGCGCGAGGAAGGAGGAGGAGTGCGGGTTGGGGGGAGATTTCCCTCTCAACCCCTACTTCTACAGGTTGCAAACTGGTTTGAGGGTTGGACCTCTAATTTTTTTTTACGGGTTTGAGGATTTAGAGGTTCTAGTCTACGGTGTTTTTTCGGCGAAAACTGTAAAAAAAAGGCGGTTATTTTTAGGGGTTTGAGGGTTTGAGGGCTCTACTAGACTTGCTCTTACGCCATCGAAACGGCACTTGTGTCCGCGCATGCGGCATAAGAGCGTCTCAAACACCCCTCAAAAAGAAAAGAAAAAAGAGCACCTCAAACAGCTGCCAATTCTCAAAAAAAAACTCCAGCAGCTAAAAAAAATCAGTCGAAACAGAATTTAGAGTACAAAAAATATTTTTTAGGGCACTAAAAAAATGGTCTTTTAACATCTGCCTTAAGACAGAGCACTCATCCACACATTGTTTTTCAAACGAACCTCCAAACTAGTTGATCACATTGCATACTCCAATACATTCAGACAGTGTTGTGCATCTGGACATGGCCTATTGATTACTTCCAAACATTCAAATTTTTGAACATGCAACGATCTAAACATCCATACATGCATACTTAAACATAGTATTCCTACAGACACACTACACCTCTACACACATACTACTTATCATTTGTCAGGCTGTGTGTCGACAGTGTTGCAAAGCGCCATGGTCTCCTCCTCAGAGGTATTGAACTCCTCAATCTCATCCTCGGACTCAGCCTTGAACCACTCCGCTTCTGCCTGCACGAGGTGCGGAATTTCCACGGTGGCCTTTGCCATCACCGCCTCATCGCTCTCCCGGGTGTCCTGCTACTCCAGGATGGTGCGGGTGTCCCTCTTCACCGCACATGATACAATATTCATTGGTGAACCGATGAACTCCGTCGCCTCACGGGATTCGATTTCCGGGAAGTTCATCTCGCTCCGCGTCCGGCCGAACCACCAACACACGACGTCGAACGCGGACGGGGCGATATCCGTTGTGTCAAAGGTACCAAGCCAGTGGCGCTGGTCGTCGCACTGTAGCTCGGCGACCGTAGCGGCCAAAGTCTCGTAGTCGGATGACACGAATGTCTTGCTCTTCAACGTGCGTGTGGATGACATCCTCGGCGGTGGGGTGGCGGAATCTGGCGGATTCAGTGGCAGGCGGTGCAACGGTGGCAGAATCGCCCAGATTTGGCCGCGCGACAATGGTGGAGGTGGTGGACAAATAGGGCACTGCGGGGGGCGATTGGGTCGATGTGGCAGTGCGACGACGACAGGGGATGGTGGATCCGGTGTCCGCGCGGTGCGGCGGTCATGGAATCAGTCAATTCTAGATGGATTTGGTAGCGGCTGCGGCACGGGAGGGGGAGCGACGGGCGCGCGGTTGCGGCGGGAAATCACTGGGGGCGGTTGGCTACTTTTTTTTTCGTCTAGCGGGAGCAGGGTTGTTGTCGTCTATTTGCAGTACATATGGTTGTATTTGGGGCTGAGCAAAAATTTTGGAGCAAATTTTATAAATAGGGAGGCTGTTGGAGGGCCGTTTTTAGCTCAAAATACCCTAAAACAGTTACACTCTATTACAGGGCAGCTTAATACTTAATGAAAAGGACATAAGGCTATATGTTTGCTTGTCCCTACATATTCCGCCTTTCTTCGTTCTAATTTTCCCTCCTATCTCTAATTTTTTGGGTCGGTTTTTCCCTAAAAACCAGCTCAAGTATCTCACTTGTTATCGACTTCTAAAATAAAATTTTGCTTTGTTTGATAAGTCAAATTAGTACATATGTATGTAATAAATGTTTATCAAATAAAATCCGTTTTTACACTATCAAAATAATATAAGAAGATAAATCAGAGACTTACCTAGTACTCCCTCCAATAGGAAAAAAGTGTCTCAACTGTAAACTAAGGTTGAACCTCAGCTTTGAACTACGGTTGGTTCAAACCTTAGTTCAAAGCTGAGACACTTTTTTCCGATCGGAGGGAATATTATATCTATGCCACAATTTAAAAGTGTGGACTATGTTTTATGAAATAAAAATTTGATTGAGTTATCAGAAAAAGAAAGAAAAGAAATTTGATTGCTCGGGTCGGGTGGATCTTTCGTCCCTCCTTCCTTCGTCCCATCAGTAATGTCGGGTCAGAGTCTCGAAGTTAATGGGGCTAGACGAACACTGACTGCTCGGTGGCCCCCGCAAAAGATCAAATCTACCGGAGGTATCTACCGATTGGCCGTGGTGCATCCAGCCCGCGCAGCGCTGCCGCCAGCCTCAGAAACGCAAACCGCGCCACGCAGCCGCAGCCGCGCACACACACATTTACGCCCGCGCGCGCCTCACAGTTACTTCACCTACTGCTTCCACGGCTCCGGCCTCCGGCCACGTCGCGAGGGCAAGGGCAGCCACACATATGGCGGAATGCGCCGCAGCGGCAGGCCACGCTCACCTCGCAGCCACCATAGGCGAGCCCCTTCCATCTCCTTCCCCTGCTCCCCCTAACGTGTCCGCCTCTTCCCCCAACCGTCCCCCACCTCCCCCCATCTTTTAATCTCCCCCCGCCCCCGGCCTCGTTATATTGGGGTCAGCAAGGCAGCAGACGACCGGTGTTTGCCAAGGGATCAAGAATCATTGCTGTTCTAGCTAGCTTCCATTGGCCTGGGTAATTAGTGTGTGTTGCTTGATCTGCTGCATGGCATACTCCGGCGACGTCGAGGAGGTGCCGGAGCACGGAGCGGCTCACCCGGCCGAGGCATGCACGGGCGGCTTGGCGGAGGAAAGCCGGCCGGTCGCGGCCGACGCTACGTCCTCCGATCACCGTGCGGCGGTGGCGGCGCAAGATCAAGCTGGAAGAATATCCACGTCCAAGGAGAAGCGGGAGGCGGGGAAGCTGCTGCAGCCAGCGGACAAGGAGGAGGAAGGGGAGACCGCGCGGGAAAGGCTGAAGCGGCACAGGCGGGAGATGGCGGGGAGGGTGTGGGTGCCGGAGATGTGGGGGCAGGAGAAGCTGCTCAAGGACTGGATGGACTGCTCCGCCTTCGACCGCCCGCTCGTGCCGGCCGGCTTGCTCACTGCGCGCCGGGCGCTCGTCGCCGAGTCCTGCGCGCGCCGCCCGGCCCCGGCACCACCTGCCAGCTCCAGCCCTCTCCGGGTGCAAGACGGCTGCTCCTGAGCTACTGCTTCACCTCTACATCTACATGCACATATGCCTAGCTTCTTCTTGCTCAAATAAGATACTGTCCTTCTTGTTTCCGAGTTATGAAGGTCGATCTTTTTGTGGTTTAATGGTGATGATGTGAAGATTACATTTACATTTCAGCTTATTTAGCTTATATATACTGCCAATAATTCAGAAACGATACGGTTGATGCAAAATTTTAGCTAGTGATGATCGATCGAGGAGCGTTGTTCTCCAAGTCTCTGTAGATAGATGTGTATGTTGTGCTTGATGATGTTGCTAGTATTGTTAAGAGCCATATCATATGTAGTACTAGCTACCACCTTTGATTAGACAGTTCGGTGAAAATAATAATATCTATGGACTTTAACGAGTCAATACGATTGGGTTGCAGGTATAGATCGCCATAAAGCTCAGGATCGAATTAATTTGTGCTCGTTGTTTCGTCCAGGTGAACCTTTTCAAACACTAGTGACGTGGTTTCATGCCATTCTTTCGTTTCTTCTTCTCCTTTTGAGGAACAGATTCTCGCCTCTTTCGTTGGTTGTAAGTGGCCACTGCTCGTTTGGCATTAACCACGTGACCTAGATAGTGCATGTTACGCGCATACCCTTGCTAGTACCTAGTAGCTCAAAAGCATATGTAATTCGAAACTACTCTGCGGCCGGCCGGCACTATGTGCCCGATTTGCAGGCGACACTTCATCCAGGGGCTCTGGTCTTAAACACACTTGGTTCAAACCGTACAGGAATCTTTGCTAGCCAATTGCTGCTTCTAGAAGTTTCATATATATGGGCGTGCGTGGTCAGTTTGATATGATCGTGGAGTAAGGTGTGCCACGTACTGAATCGGCCTGTAGGACTCCTGTTAGCCTGCTACTGCATCATGCGTGTGCTTCGTTTAGAATTTAAGTGCAGAAATCTACACAGTAATTACCAACCACTTATTTAGATGACTCTGAACATATACGTATGCAACCACACATTGTGACTGCCCAGCCATCCTTATTCGAATAGAGATAATCACAGCCCTGCTGAATTCATCCCAGATTTACCGGCCCTATTGTAAGCAAATTAAACTATACTGTATGTGTTTGCTTTGAACTTCGGACTAGATATAGATAGTTAACTTCTACTCCTTGTGTACCGAAATAGTTGTCGCTGGAGTAGCTGAACACTCAGAGGGAGTATGATGTAGAACAATGCAACAACTCTTCTGCAAACCTAACCAAGCTTTTATTCATGGAAATAAAAATAATTAATGGGGTGCATAACAAGGAATGATGTTTGTACGATGTTCTGTTTGCCGGCCATTTTTTTAAATGTGCATGGTTGTGTTGGTTGTGTGCAATCTAGTCATGCCAAGATGGCAAGATCAGTTCTGAATTCGTTTTGATAGTATTCGCTTGATGCGACACTATAAGTCAATAAAATCACTCTGTCGAACAAAAAACAAGGAACGCTGCATTGTATTTCATAGTATTTGTCTTACTGAGGGTTAGTATTTTTCATATATGCGTACAAGTTTGCACATGAAATTCCAGTACTATACTTCTTTTCTTTCTTTACTTTTTCAGCTTGACTTTTCAACGCCTTTGAGGTATTATTAATTCCATAATTTTACATTAATTCATGCTAGTAGTATTACAACATAATTAAAAGAAGCATGCACATTACTCCCTTCGTCCGGAAATACTTGTCCTAGAAATGGATAAAATTGATGTATCTACAACTAAAATAAGTCTAGATACAACCATTTGGAGGACAAGTATTTCCGGATAGAGGAAGTATAATTTTATATGTCCAATCTTACAGACTGTTTAGGGAACATTTAATGATTACCAAAACCCCTACTTATCCCGACTAAGCACACTCGAAGCAGCTATCAAGATCCAGTCAACACAAGTAAGTCTTTGTCATCAACAATTCAACAAAGGAAAAGAGATAAAAAATATTGAGTCAGCGAGAGAAGGAGAAGAAAAGAAGGCCTAGTGAAGAAAGCCCACCAAGGCAAAAGGGTTGACTAGTCAACCATAGACTAGTGGGCCAATATTAGCTCTCATACCCTTCATGCGACACTATTAAGTCAATCCAAGGTGGGTTGTGTGCATGGCTGTGTTGGTTGTGTGCAATCTAGTCATGCCAAGATCGGTTGTAAATTCGTTTTGATAGTATTCCCTTCATGCGACACTATTAAGTCAATAAAATCACTCTCTATCGAAGGAAAAACAAAGAACACCGCATTGTATTTCATAGTATTTGTCTTATTGAGGACTAGTATTTTTCATATGCGCGTACAAGTTTGCACATGAAATTCCAATACTATACTTCTTTTCTTTTACTTTTTCTTCTTGAATTTTCAACACCTTTGAGGTGTTACTTCCATAATTTTACATTAAGTCATGCTAATAATATTACGACACAAATAAAAGAAGTATGGCATCATTAATATGTAATTTATATATCCACCAATCTTACAAACTGTTGAGGGTAATTAATGATTACCAAAAAACCCACTTATCCCGACTAAGCACACTAAAAGCAAATGAAGATAAGTCAACACAAGTAAGTATTTGTCATCAACAATTCAACAAAAGCGAAAAAGATGGGAAGATCGAGTCGGCGAGAGAAGGAGAATCAAAGAAGCCCAAGTGAAGAAGGATGCCCATGAAGAAAGCCCACCATGGCAAAAAGGTTGACTACTCAACCATAGACTCATGGGCCAAGATTAGCTCTCATACCCTTCCCCCACACCATCTTAAGGGTAGCCTTGGTCACTTGGGAGTGGGATCTGAGGAGCCTCATTCAACTCGTACCCACAACCATCTTTGCTCGACACATTTCTAATATAGTACTAGATCATGCTTCATTTGTACAAACAAACCTATTAAAAACATTGACATGCAAATATTGTAAGTGTACTGTGACCTATGTCATAAGACCATCGTACACACCCCCAATTAAATATTTTTCATTCTCTCCTTACTAGCGACACATGCCATACTCTTGAATTCAACCATGTGGCTAAAGCCACCCTTAGTCAAAAGTTGTTTTCATAACAATAACATTGGCGTTGACCATGAGAGGTGATAAGTGGTATTGACACTCCTTTTTACCACGTTTCAACCGAATATTTTTGGTGATTATCCCTTCAACTTGCTCATCAATCGCTAGTAAGTGCAAATCTCCTTTTTATTTTATTGTTATAGAATTTGGCGTGCACCAAAGGAGGTAAAAGAGAAAATGATGCGTGAAACGACCACATGCGCTCGTACCCGCGGCAGTACCGCATGGCGCCGCCTGCGCGATGTCATCCTAAACAACTTTAATGAAGGGGCAATAGTCCAATTCGCAATAGAGGAGCCCTGAAATCCTATTCCGCCCATCAGCACTACACAAAGGAGAAGTAGGTAGCACTACATAAAGGAGAAGTAGCTGATTGCCAGGTTCTAGATAGTGGCAACCTTCACCTTCACAAAGTTGACCTCGCCCTCGACAGAAATAAACTTCCAATTGGCAAATTCTTAGGCGAGGTGCTCATCCT